>NC_032024.1:249284-553585 GCF_001865875.1 Lupinus angustifolius
GTGCTCTGACTATGATGAAGGGTAAAAGGATTGCAAGGAACACTTACAAGTTGTTAGGGAGAATATTTGTATGTGGAGTTGCTGGAGTGGCTGAAGAGATCTCAGTAGATTCAGACCATGGTGCTACAAAATTATGGCACATGCGTTTGGGACACATGAGTGTGCGTGGTATGACAGAACTATGCAAAAGAGGACTGTTGAGGGGAGTCAGCAAATGCAAGCTAGATTTGTGCAAGTATTGTGTGCTTGGGAAACAGACACGAGTTAGTTTCAAGGCTGGCCAACACAGGACTCGAGGCATTCTAGATTATGTCCACACTGATGTATGGGGACCCACTCAGGAACCATGCCTAGGAGGTTCTAGGTATTTTGTTACCTTCGTTGATGACTTTTCTCGCAAGGTCTGCGTATATTTTCTGAAGCATAAGTCAGAAGTCTTTGCCAAGTTCAACGTTTGGAAGGTAGAGGTAGAGAACCAGACTGGTAGGAAAATCAAATAAATGAGGTCAGATAATGGTACGGAGTACAAAAACTCACAGTTTCAGAAATTCTGTGAGGAACATGGCATTCAGAGACACTTTTCAGTGAAGAAGACTCCTCAGCAGAATGGTGTTGCAGAGAGGATGAATAGAACTCTTACAGAGAGGGCCAGATGTATGAGACTGAATGCTGGACTTTCCAAAGGATTTTAGGCAGAGGCACTTAGTATGACATGTTATGTCATCAATAGATCACCACGGGCTTCATTGGATGGTAAAGTTGCAGAAGAAGTATGGACAGGTAACATAGTCAATTATAATATGTTACGCATATTTAGTTGTCCTGCTTGTGTACATGTACCCAGTGATGAACGATCTAACATAGTCAATTATAATAGTCAATTCAAAGAGGTGTATCTTCATTGGATATACCAAAGGTGTGAAGGGGTTCAAGTTATGGGATCCAGTTTCTAGAAAGGTGGTGTTGAGCAAAGATGCAGTGTTTGATGAAGATTTCATGATGAAACAGTCAGTTTTGACAGAGGTGCCCATGCCAAATGGAGAGACTTTGGGATCAAATATGATTCCAGTGAGCAATGAAATGTTTCAGGTGAATAAAGGCAAGGAACCATGCACTAGTTCAACTCAAGAACATGATGATTCTCAGGCATAGAGTTCAGGTGTGCAGGAGTATCTACTTGCTAGAGACAGGGATAGACGTCCTATCAAACCTCCAAAAAGATATGACTTTGAGGATATGGCTTCAGTTGCTCTCCATATCAGTTCAGGAGATCCATGTAGCTTTCAATAGACTATAAACTGCCAGGAGAAAGAACAATGGATGAGTGCCATGATGGAGGAAATGGAGTCTCTACAGAAGAACCAAACTTGGGAGCTTGTTCCATTGCCCCCAGACAAGCGTGCAGTTGGGTGCAAGTGGGTGTACAAGAGGAAGCCAGCAGTATCAGAAAAAGAAAGGAAAAAGTTCAAGGCTCATCTTGTAGCAAAAGGGTATTCACAGCATAAGGGGATCGACTACAATGAGATTTTCTCCCCAGTGGTGAGACAGACTTCTATCAGGGGGATATGCACTTAGAACAGATGGATGTGAAGACTGCCTTTCTCCATGGTGAATTAGAGGAGAAAATTTACATGACACAACCAGAGGGGTTCAGTGCAGCTGGACAGAGTCACTTGGTTTGCAAGTTGAAGAAGTCTCTATATGGGTTGAAGCAGTCTCTCATATAGTGATACAAGCGGTTTGACACTTATATGTTGAAGTTTGGTTATAAGCGTGTGAGTATGATTGTTGTGTTTATGTGAGAAGCTTTGACGATGGTTCGTTTATTTTTCTGTTACTTTATATTGATGATATGTTGATTGTTGCTAATCATTTTAGTGAAATCAATGAGCTAAAAGTCATGTTAGGTAAGGAGTTTGACATGAAAGATATAGGGGCTGCTAGGAAGATTCTTGGGATGGAGATTCACAGGGATAGGGGAGCTAGAAAACTATGGCTCTCCCAGCAAAGCTATGTTGAAAAGATCTTAGAGAGATTTGATATGAGCAATGCTAAAGTAGTGAGCACTCCATTGGCAAATCACTTCAAGCTTTCCCTAGATCAGTGTCCAAAGACAGATGAAGAGAAGAAATACATGTCAAAGGTTCCATATGCCAGTATAGTGTTTGATGTATGTTATGGTTTGTACTAGACCGGACTTGGCATAAGGAGTTAGTCAAGTATGCAAGTACATGTTCAAACCAGGGAAGCAACATTGGAAAGCGATCAAATGGATTTTCAGATATTTGAAGGGGACTACAGGTCTCGGTATCATGTTTAGCAGCCAACAGAGTAAGCCTTCAGTTATTGGTTATGTTGATTCAGACTATGCAGGAGACTTAGATGATAGAAGGTCCACAACTTGTCTTCACCCTTGCAGGTGGACCAATTCTGTGGAGATCATCAGTTCAGTCTGTTGTTGCTATGTCCACAACTGAAGCATAGTACATGGCAGCTGGTAAAGCTTCTAAGGAAGCCTTGTGGCTTATGGGGCTAGTAAACGAGTTAGGCATTGAACAAGGTGGAGTTCCGCTGTATTGTGACAGTCAGAGTGCTATCTTCTTGACAAAGAATCAGGTGTATCATGCTAGGACCAAACATATTGATGTGAGATTTCATAAGATCAGAGAGTTGGTAGTTTGTGGGCAGATACTATTGCAAAAGGTTCACTGATGATGGAACCAAAACGGTTACCGTGGACAAGTTCAGGCATTGCCTGAGGAGCTTGTTGAACATTCACTGATGATGGACTATGGAGCACCCCCAACCCAATGGCGGAAGATGGAGATTGATGATATTCGTCAAGGTGAAGATTGTTGTGCAATGACTCATATATAACAGCAATACAAGTTATGGGTTTGGGCTGATGTAAAAGGTTGGAGTAAATAGCTATATATATTATATATATTGATGTTATGTAAACCTAATGTAACAGGGAGAACAATGGTAAAACACTAATCTTTATTCTCTAATAATATATAGTGGTAAAACACTAATCTTTATTCTCTAATCTTTATTCTCTAATAACCCCGGGACGTAGGCACAGTTGGCTGAACCTCGTTACCAAATCTCTTGTGTTATTCTCTTGTCTCTATACTCTTTACTATTTGATTGTTTGTTTGTTCCCAATAATCCGAAACAGAGCTAGAGATGGCAGAGAATCTGAAACAGAGCAAGAGATGGCAGAGAATATTCAACCACACCATCAATCTGAAACAAAGCATGAGCGCGTCTCAACCAGCAGCACTGCCATAGCATGATAGGCTTATTTGCAGTTTAGCAATAGGAAATTGTTCTATGTTTGCACAATATTCTGTGATGTTATGGATAGTTGAATTTGATATCTTAATATTAATGTTTTCTTATTATTTGAATTTGAACATATTTTTTGAGTTCTCAATTATTATTTGAACTTGATAAACTTCACTGGTTATTGGAGTTTACTTGAGTTTTACATTAAAGACTCATAATGTGAATCTCAATATTAATAGTCACATTATAAGTATCTTCAACAAAAAAACACCAAAGATGAGTTTTTGTTAAAGATAGTTCTACAAATAACTTGAGTTCTTGAGAATTATCTGAATCATGGAGATTCATATTTCTGATAAGTTGTATAACAACATTATCAAATTATAATGAGAGCTCTAGTAAAAAAGAAAGAAATATATTTTCATTTCAAATTTGTTATTTGAGTACAATAGTACTAATCTGATAAATTTATTGCATTTACCTGTTTTTTTTCTGGTACCTTACAATATTTCTTTCAAGGAAACCAGTTAGGAAAAAAAAAGGAAAAAAAGAAAATCTGTGCAAAGGATTTGAAGACTTGTTTCAAATCTTCACAGTCAAGGCATGCTTCAAGTCTCCAATATGAAGCAAATGCTCTCCCAATGGAACTTTCATGTTGCCAAGTTCATCAACGACACTCAAATCCTTGCAAACATCTACCTTGAATCTAACCTGTGCTTTTGATTTTCCTGCTATGTGCACTTTCTCGATACCCACTAGTTGTTTCCGAGGTGCATTGTGCACATCAGGAGGACTAAAGAACAATAGCACTGTGTGCTGACTGTTCATTTCCCCCATGTTCTTGACCTCAAGATGAATATCAAATGCCAAGTTTTGACAATGCTCCTCAGCAAGTTCGAGTGATTTGCATTGCGAGGACCGGCACACGTGATCTTGTGCTAGTGGAATAGACACCATCTGAGGCACTTTAACTATTTTGTGCTTGACACCAGAGAAGCTCATTCCATATCCAAATGGGAAAACAGTTTCCCCTGTATAAAATCTGTATGATCTACCAGGGTAACCTGTAGTAGGATCTGCCCTCATGTTCATGTTGGTCATTGGTACCTTGGTTACATATGATTGTGGATACCATGTTATAGGTAGCCTTCCACCTGCATCACAAAATCATCCAGGAGTGTCAAAGTTGTATCATTATTGAATGAAATACGGTCACCGGTTCTTAAGAGATTTGAATATTCACCATGTTGGTCCTTCTAAGGACTTAAATCATCAATAAACTATAACAAGTTGACACTATTTTACATCTTCAATGGACTTAATTACTTACACTTATCTTTGGAGGATTACATGAATCTTATTGATATATAAGGGAGATTGTGAATGACTTACTTGGATTGTGAGCTCCAAAAATCACATCCGCTATGGCAGCTCCACCAGCTTCACCGGGGTAGCCAACCCAGAGGATGCTTGCGATTTTATCGTTAGTTTTAGCAAAGGACACATCCATGCCTCCACCAGACATTATGACAAGAATCACAGGTCCCTTTGATGCATTTGCAACTTCAGTCACTAGAAATTGTTGTTGTCCTGGGAGAAGAATGTTATCTCTATCACGACTTTCTGCCTCTATGTCTAGACTCGCTCCAACTATAATCACAGTTGCGTCTGCAGACGCTGCCATAGCCGCGGCATCATCTATCTGGGCATTGGCACATTGCACATCAGAACAGCCAGGAGAATAGTTTGTTGGAACTATGGCTGTTAAACCATCCAAGGGTGATGTATATTTGCAAGGGATGCCTGCAAAATTTTAGAGAACTTGTCAAATCCGATGTTAAGGAGAGGGTACGTGAAATAACTCTTCAATTATAACAACAGACCATTTGATAAAAAAGTTCAGTGCTTCTACAGAGAAATAACTAATAGATTTACCATATTTGGCCTAGTTCCCAACTTTATATCCATATAGCCAATTCATATGCATACACAAATTATAAGCTTTGGAAATCTTGATACCTGCATAATTCCCAATCATGACGGATGTAGCATTAGCATTTGGCCCTATTACTGCCAATGATTTAATCGTTTGGTTATTAAGAGGCAGTGATTCTTGATCGTTTTTAAGCAAGACAATCCCTTGCCTTGCAGCTTCGCGGGCGAGTTCCTGGTTATCGGAAGTGCAGACATCCGTTGGACCAAGGTTTCCGTAAGGTTGCTTGGCTGGATTGCCATCAAAGAAACCAAGACGCATCAACACGGCGAAATTGTTCGAGATTGCAGTCTCAACGTCTACTTCTTCCACAAGCCCATTGTCTATAGCCCCTTGTGTATATTGGCCAAGATAACTTCCACAGTCCAAGTCCAACCCTGTTAAATCAAAGTTACATATAGCAAAGATAAGCAAGAAAGTGTCTTATTTAATTTGGTATCCAAGACTTATGCAAACAACAATAACATTAATTGATTGGCAATTCAGCAATTGCTGGTGAATGTGTAAGTATAGTCTTTTTCATAGTTTGTACCTGCTATAATGGATTTAGCTGCAGCTTCTTCAGGAGTGGCGGTGTAGTGCTGATTTTTGTAAAGCACTTCTACAGAGTCACAATCAGAAACTATATATCTGCATAAACCACATATTCATGTTATTATGAGGACAAAATCTACAACAAATATGAACAACTAAACATAAGTAGATGAGCAATCGGAGAAACATAACATACCCGTTTAATCTCCACTCCTCTCGGACAACCGCCTTAAGTAGCGCAGGGTCTGCGCACGATGGCTTTCCATTTATCTGGTTGTAAGAACACATAACACTAGCAACATTGCCATCAACCACACAACTCTTAAATGGTGGTTGGAATGTGTCATACATGTCTTGATCAGTCACCTAACAAAGTTAACAAGCAAAAGCAGATAAGAAAACGATTTTCCAAGTCCAAATACTCCCGAAATTTTCAATCAAATGTATGTTACCACAGCATTGAATGTTAACCGGTCGACGTCTTTCCAGGTATCAAGATCATATGCTGTGTAGTGTTTGCAACAAGCAGCAACCTTGAGCTTGGTGGAGTTAACATCATCAGTTTGTTGTAGACCTTTGACATATCCTGTTGCATATTTGCTAGCTAGTAAAGGGTCTTCCCCTGGTGTCTCTTGTCCTCTTCCCCACCTTGGGTCTCTAAATATGTTCACGTTTGGTGACCAATATGTCAAACCAGCCAATCCTACATTGTACATTGCTCTGGCTTCTGTTGAAACAACCTGCAAAGAAATCAACCAAAGTTACCCTGCCATGAACACCATTTGAATCACACTTTTTCTAGAATAGTGTCTAGTCACAAAATCATCATTCTGCAACAAAATAATGGTTTTCAACCAATCTACTTCCCTTAACAAAGAATAATGAATAGCTTCAACTATTCCACATGTTTCAACACCATTCCCCTAATAATGACTCTAATGAAATTAATAAAAGATTGCATTACCACTTATGAATGTAAAAAATAAGATCATAAAGATATCCATTTTGGTCCCAAAAAACAAAGAGACATATTTGGTTTTGGAAAGTTTAAAATATCAAATATCGGTTAAATTAGTCTAGAATAACTTTTAGCAACACTTTTAGGACCAAATTAAACTTTTCATTTTTTACCATAAGAACCAAACATATCTTTCCAAGATAAATTTGAACCCTTTATTTGGAGTACCACCAACTTGGTTATGTACTAGAATTAAAGACAGCACATTTCCACAGATTTTGAAGAACCCCATCTGAACAATCCAAATAAAGAAAGAGAAAATGAAAAGAAAACTCACTCTTCCAATAGCTTCAAAGAGGGTTGCATTGAATGAAGCTGCAGTGAGAATTGGCATAGGAAAACTTGTTGCACCAGAAATCACATCAGAAAAAAAAGTAGCACCACGACCAACATTTGATACACCATGAAGTGCTTCTGACCACCACCCATATTTTGGAATCCCAAGCCTAGTTAACTCAGCAACAGTATCACCCAAGTAACCTATTTTCTCTTGCAATGTTAGGCTACTCACAAGGTCATAAACTCTCTCTTCCACTGCCAATGAAGTGTTACAGAATTTATATTCACCCAAAACTGGGTTCTTTGAAACATCACAAGCAAAACTTATTTGCCCATTAACCTTCTCAGAGGTTAACAAACAAGTCAAAATCAAATATGAGAAACAGAGCAAAAAGGAGGAAACAGAGTGTGCTCTGTTTTTAGTGAAAGACATTGTTATGAATGAGGTTTCAAAGTATAAAAATTAACTCAAATACTAAACAAGAATGGAAGACTCTACAAGTATCTCATATGAGAGTGTTATGTAAAGGTTTAATACTATTTGCTCTGTTTATTTTTGTGTGAAGAAATTGTAAACAGAGAAAGGCTTTTTATACTGTTTGTTAAGCATGCACGTGTTTTATTGCATGGGTCTGTTACTGTATATTCAAAATCAGATATGTTATATAATACGTTTTGATCTTAATTTAAACTTTCAAATATAGATATATATAATATAATATAATATTAACGTTTATTTTAATTGAATGATGATGATATTTGCTTGAATAGGATATGCTATTGAAATTAAAGAAACATAAAGTATGATGCTGAATTTACTGCACCAGATATTGATTCAGTGGTCTAATTTCCTTATACACATTCCTTCTTACTTTCCTTCCTAGTATGATGTTTGTTTTAGGATAAGAATGTCAAAATGTCCAATGTTCCTATTAGGAGACCCAATGGACATCCTTGCTAATCTAATTAGAGGATCTACTACCTTAATCGGATTGTGAAAATCGGTTTATACCGGTCAGTTTAACCCGAAAACCAATGAACCAATGAAGTTCTACATGTTTAAGAATAATGGACCATGATGATTAATTGATTTTAGTACTTTATATTATAGTACTCTTCTGCATAAAAGATGATTTTTTTTTACAAAATTAAGATGTAAAAATATTAAAGATTATTTTTTTATGAGGATGGATCTATAAATAACTTGAATTCCTGAGAATTGTAGTTCTCAGTGGGATCATGGAGATTCATATTTCTGTCGAGGTGTATAACAAATTCCCTTTTACATGATTGAATATAATGAAAGCTACAGTCAAAAATTTATTTTCATTGCAATTTTGTGATTTGAATACAGCATTACAAATCTGATAAATTTGTTTGAGTTATCTCAAACTTGTGTCTGGTTCCTTAAAATAATCTTTTAAGGAAATGCCTAGGAGAAAGAAAAAAATGGAACCTCAGTGCAAAGGATTTGTTTCAAATCCTCACACTCAATGAGTGCTTCAAGTTTCCAACATGAAGTAGATGCTTTCCCAAGGGAACTCTTCTGTTGCCAAGTTCATCAACCACACTCAAATCCTTGCAAACATCTACCTTGAACTTAACCTGTGATTCTGATTTTCCAGCCAAGTGCACTTTCTCAAAACCGACCAAGTGTTTCTGAGGTGCATTGTGCACATCAGGAGGGCTAAAGAACAATAACACTGTATGTCTAGCGTTCATTTTCCCCGTGTTTTTGACACCGATTTGAATATCAAATGCTAAATTTTGACAATGCTCGTCGGCAACATCAAGTGACTTGCATTCTGAGGACCGGCATTCGTGATCTTCAGATAGTGGAATAGACACCATCTCGGGTGCTTGAACTAATTTGTGCCCAATAGCGAAGAAGCTCATGCCATCTCCAAATGAGTAAACGGTTTCGCCTTTATAAAACCTATATGATCTGCCAGGGTAACCTGTAGCAGGATCTGCCCTCATGTTCATGTTGGTCATTGGTACATTGTCTACATATGATTGTGGATACCATGTAATAGGTAGCCTTCCACCTGCATCACAAAATCATGCATGAATGTCAAAGCTGTGCCATTAAATGAAATCTTCCGAGTATATCTGCAATTTAGTCCTATAAAGATAATAGTGTCACGAGTTAGGTATTTGAAAGTCTTCCGTCACGAGTTAGGTCCTTGAAAATATTTAAAATGTGGTGGCATTGGTTCTTCTAAGGACTTGGGTCAAGTCCAAAAATTTAACACTGTTTTATATCTTTCAAGGGCTTAATTAGCAACACTATTATCTTTGGAGGACTAAATTGAGGGTTTACTCAAAATGGTGCGGAGACTGTGAATGACTTACTAGGATTATGAAATCCAAAAATCACATCAGCTATGGCAGCTCCACCGGCTTCGCCAGGGTATCCAACCCAGAGAATGCTTTTGATTTTATCATTAGTTTTAGCAAAAGAGACATCCATGCCTCCACCGGACATTATGACAAGAATCACAGGTCCCTTTGACGCATTTGCAACTTCAGTCACAAGAAGTTGTTGTTGTCCTGGAAGAAGAATGTTATCTCTATCAAGACTTTCCGCCTCTATTGCTAGACTCGCGCCAACTATAATCACACTTGCATCTGCCGACGCTGCAATCTGAGTGGCATCAACTACCTGAGCATTGGCACAGTGCACATCAGGACAGCCAGGAGCGTAGGTTGTAGGAACTAAGTCTGCTAAGCCTTGCAAAGGTGTTATATATTTACAAGGGATACCTGTAAAATATTCAGGTACTTGTTAAATGTGATGTTAAGTGAAGGTAAAGAAAAAAACTATAATAAACCATTTTCCTTCATTTACTGAGGGTGTGTTTGTTTCAAACTATATCTGGTACAAAATTCTATTCGAAACCAAAATCAGGTTTTTCTTAGGCTACTGCATGTTTAGCAAAAATAGATTATATTACTCAACAACTTCTTTTGCCGTAAAAACACTGTTGTTGGAGGACACTATGAAGATTTTGGGATCCGATTATATGATTATTAATGAACCTGATAAAAAAGACATTAAGTTTGATGCTTCTACAGAGAAATATTTGATAAATTTACCAGATATGGCCTAGTTCCGAACTTCATATACATATGGCCAAGTCATATGCATATATAAATTATAAGAGTTGGAAATTTTGATACCTGCATAATTTCCGATCATGACACTAGTAACATTAGCATTGGGGCCTATGACTGCCAATGATTTAATGGCTTTGGCATTTAGCGGCAGTGATCCTGGACTATTTTTAAGCAATACAATCCCTTGCCTTGCAGCTTCGCGGGCGAGTTCCTGGTTATCTGGAGCGCAGACATCCTTTGGACCCAAGTTTCCATAAGGTTGCTTACTCGGATCACCATCAAAGAAACCAAGACGCATCAACGTGGCAAAATTGTTGAAGACAGCAGCATTGATGGATGCTTCATCCACAAGACCTTTATCCACAGCCCCCTGTGTATATTGGCCAAGATAATTTCCACAGTCTAAATCCAACCCTGTGAAATCAAATTTACATATGGCAAAGATAAGTGAACAGTCGTGTTATATAATTTGCAAACAAGGACTTATGTAAATAAAAACAATGTCATGCTATATTGAAAATTCAGCATTTGCCTATGAGTATGTGAATATATAGTCTTCTCTCTATATATTTTTTTACCTGAAAGAATGGATTTGGCCGCAGCTTCTTCAGGAGTGCTGGTATAGTGTTGATCTTTGAAAAGCACTTCTACTGAGTCACAATCAGAAACTATATATCTGCATACAACACATCCATATTACTATACAGAAAACATCTACAACAAACATGAACTGCTAAACATAATTAGACGTGAGTTTGGAGAAACTAAAAGATACCCGTTTAATTTCCATTCCCCTCGGATAATCCCCTTAAGAAGGTCTGGATCTGCACAGGTTGGTTTTCCATTAACCTGGTTGTAGGAACACATGACACTGGCAACATTCCCTTCAATCACACAACTCTTAAATGGTGGTTGGAATGTGTCATCCATATCTTGCTTTGTCACCTAATAAAAGTTAACAAGAAAAAGCATACGAGAGAGTGATTTTCGAAGTCCAAATCGAATTATCACACTCCTAAAAAATTTCATACAAAATACTAGACATCTTAGTTCTTACCACGGCATTGAAAGTGTAACGCTGAACACCTTTCCAGTTATCAAGATCATAAGCTGTATAGTGTTTGCAACAAGCAGCAACCTTGAGCTTGTTAAAGTCGGCATCATCAGTTTGTTGTAGACCTTTGACATATTGTATTGCATATTGGCTAGCTAGTAAAGGATCTTCCCCTGGTGTTTCTTGTCCTCTTCCCCATCTAGGGTCTCTAAATATGTTGATGTTTGGTGACCAATATGTTAAACCAGCCAATCCTACATTGTACATTGCTCTAGCTTCTGTTGAAACAACCTGCAAAGAAATCAACCAAAATTGGCCATGCCATAAGCACCATTTGAATCAAACTTCTATTAGAATAGTGCTTAAGTGTAACTCTATGTTAAATTGTTAATTACAAGAATCATAATTCTGAAGTGCTAAAATATAATGAAATCTGTATTTTTATTATTTAAAACAATTTTGTAATTCATTATGGTGAATTAATATATCTTCTTAGTTCATTAACCATATAGTTTAAGCATCAGTCCATCACTTACCAAAATAGAAGTTTATTTTTTATTTATTTCTTGGAGATCAAAACCTATCAAATAAAAAACTGCATTTTGATTCATGAATCTAATTGTATAAAGGGTACCTTTAACAGTTTAAGGATTTAAAATATAGAAAGTTTGTCTTGAAAATCTTAAAAGAGTGTGTTTATTTCTAATGCAAAATTTCTATCTTTATTTCCTTAATAAAGAGTGTCTCCTTAACAACATCACTTGAATAAATTCACATTGAAAATCTCACTGTACCCATATTTTCATTTTTTTTTAAAAACTACCAACTTCAATAACTTCCTATCTTCTGTTTATAAATTATGCTCTCCTTGAATATAAATCATATTCATGTAATATTATTATAACATATATCAAATATATCTCATTATAGTTACACTTTATATTTATTATATTACTTCCTACTCATTACAATAAATCTTTCACTTATGAGTGGGTTGGGAAGGGAAAAAACAAACAAAAAGGTAAAAACTTAAAGACATTGAGAACATAAAATGATGAAAAAACTCACCTTTCCAATGGCTTCAAAGAGAGTAGTGTTGAAAGAAGCTGCAGTGAGAATTGGCATAGGGAAACTTGTAGCACCAGGAACCAAACTAGAAAAATGTGTGCCAGGACCAACATTTGATACACCATGAAGTGCCTCAGACCACCACTTATATTTTGGAATCCCAAGTCTACTAATCTCAGCAACAGAATCACCCAAGTTCCCTATTTTCTCTTGCAATGTAAGCCTCTTCACAAGGTCTGAAACTCTATCTTCCACTGACAATGAAATATCACAGAATCCATATCCACCCAAAGCAGGGTTCTTTGCAACATCACAGGCAAAAACAATACTTGATGTTTGCCCATTAACCTTCTCATATGTTAACAAACCAGTGGCTATGAAAAATGAGAAACAAATGAAAATGGAGGAGATAGGTTCTCTGTTTTGAATGTAGGCCATTATATTACAACCTTTGAAAACTCAAAACAGAAAACAAGTGAGATATAAAAGAAAAACAGACAAAAGGGTATGCTTATGATCTATGAAAGTTTACTTTTTGAAGGTGAATGAAGGAGAAAATGGAAAATAAACAAAAGGGTATGGTATGGTTGTTATTATGTATGAAAAAACGATTTTTGAGTGCAGAGGAAGGAAAAATGGGAAAGTTTGAGATTGTTTTATAGTAACCCGTGATAGATTAGAGAAGGTGGAAGGAATGTTTATATAATGAGTGAATACAGCTGTTGTTTTTGGCGTAGAGGCAATTTGAAGAACTGAAAGAATCTGTGTACAATTTTTGATCACTGAGTACTTGTGTGTGTGTGTATATACACAATAATGCTGGGTGGGCTATTTGCCTAATAATGCAAATAATACAAGTTTAGGTGTTTTTGTTTCTCAGAAAAAGATGTTTACACCGACAAGAGTTTTTTATACTATCATTTCTCACTTCCGTATTCTTTGGTACTACTTGAGTATGTGGTTGTCCCTCAACATATATGGTTGTCCCTGAGCATATGTGGTATTAGGAAAACTAATCCTTCAGCATACGTGGTTGTCGTTCTTAGAAATCAAACTTTTGACATTTTGGTCATCCTAAGATTTAGCAAGGTATTACACTACTTGACCAACACGTTATTGGTCTACTTTCCTTATTTTGCTTTTTATTAATGAAGGTTGTAATATGCATTGTATTTATAATATATTATTATGAATATTATTCATCATTTATTTATATTACTTGTTTTAAAAATATCAATGATAAATAATATAGTAACACGGTACAAAATTCATCCAGTACCATTCACATTTTTTCCTGAAAAGATAATAGTTATTATTGTGTTTAAATTTAAATGGAGATGAAGGGTGATTATTCTTTAATGTTTAAAATATAAAAATAGTAAAAACTTTACCATGAGGATAGCGGAGATTGAAAGATTGTGTAAAAGCAAATAGAGCAAGTCACACGGGACACTGAAAAAACTCAAATGTGATGAGAAATATTAGCATCTCAACAATCACACAATTATTTTTATGTCAATTTAATGTGAGGTCTATTAAAATTAATGATTTTACTTCTTCTTTTAATGGATAATCCCACACAATAATAATAATAATATCTTAAAAATATCTTACTCATAAATGTTGAATAAGAAAGGGTTCTCTTCATAGTGGGAAAATGAATCTTGTGAAACTTAGTTGGAGGTTCTCAATCAAAAGAACTATAAAATCTATTTATTACTTTTCTACAATTGTATCATTAAAATCAAATTTTAAAGTTAAAAGGCAAATAAAAATAACTAGGATTATTTTAAAACAAAATAATTTAAAAGATGGATTTGAAAATAAAAATAATTATAATACACCTATATGAAAAAATTATGACAACAACTTAAAACAATAAAAGACTATAGTAGTTTTGTAAGGAAAAAAATTATTAGCACTTGGATGAAGAATTTGTGATTGAGTGAGTAGATGTTGGCTAAAGTGGGTGGAGCTGACTAAAATGTCAGAGCTGTGGAGAATATGATGAAAAGTAAGTCGGTGATTGGTGGACTACTGTCCCTACGGTGGACATGAGTATAAAGGGGAACACCTATGTTCTTTCACTTTTTGTATCACTTCATATACTATCGTTTTTTGATTGATTAAAAAAGATTATTTAAGTGTAATTTGTAAATATTAAATATTTTTTGGTCAATTATATTTCCTAACAACATATATAGACACAGTACATGGACCAGTGTGGTGAGGTCCAATTTGATTCATTAACCACTACCATCTGCAAAGGTAGATCCTCACTCTTAACCTTAAAATAAATAAATGGTGTTGTTCTACAAGTTGTATCATTACATGTGTTATTAGTCTGTTATTAGTTGAAAAATCTATTTAAGTTAAAAAATTAATAATTAATTATTTTCTAGACAATCACAGTTGATGGCACATGCAGTTGCACAACTTGTGAGACAGTAAATGTATACTCTAAAAAAATACACCCCCTCTTTTATAATTTGTTATGCTTCTATTCTTATTTGTGTTATATGGTATCTACCAAATACTATACATGATAAGAGCTTATAATAATGATATCACATTTTATTCTTATGATATTTTCACCATCAAATGTGTCTAATGGACTATGAACTTTTATATTACTCAAGCAAGAATAAATACCAAAAATAATAGAAGTCATAGGCTATGTTTGGTTGGGGTGAAAAGGGGAGGAATGAAAGAAAAAAGAAAAGAGTTTTTCCATTGTTTAGTTGCATTGAAAAGAATGGAGGAAAGAAAAAAATTGGTGAGGTCGACGTATTATGTTTTCTCTCCATTATTGAGAGGAAAACATGTAAAAAAAATAGTACCAGAACCGATTGTCACAAAGTATGTCTTAAACTATGTTCCAAACTAATGACGATGAAATAAAAACAGAAAAAAATAAGAAATATTTAATTTTTTAATTCACATTGCATATTTTCATTGTTTTAAAACATGATTTGGGACATAGTTTGAGATATCATCTCTTTGATATTACAAAAAAAATCATTATTAATAATAATATTCACTTTCTTTTCATGCCAATCTCGCATGTGGTGTAATATTTTCCAATAATAGTATATGATTTGTGATGGCATCTAGCCATAGTTCTTATTCCCTCTACCTTGTGCTATTGACAAAGACAACCTTCAAAGAGTATTCCTATATATGTTTAAGGTGGTTATCAAGATTGAAAGGTTGAAACACATGATTGTTAAACATTATGTATTTTTAACATTGAGTGCATGTAACTAAGTACCCTGCTGAATATTCTATTATATTCCTAGCTTTACAAAAGTTGGGTTAGGTAGCTTACTATGAAGGGCATGATTGAAGTTCTAAGCCTAGTGCAGTTTGGGGCACAAAGAATGGGAGCACATTTATCACACTTTTTGTATCACTTTATATATCATCATATCTTATTGGTCGAAAAAAATATTTAAATTAAAATTGTAATTACTAAATATTTTTTTGACTAATCATATCTATTCGCACATGGAGTGACACAAAATAGTAATATATCAGATTTGGTCCGAGAAAGAATAGAGCGGACCAATAAGGTTTGATGGATTGAAGATTACTAGTTACTTGGCATTGAAGCCATTTGGACAGCCTTCACTATCCCACCTCCTACTTGTTGTTTCTTCACTTACATCATTGTGAAAGTGAGATACTCTCATAATTTCCACAATGTTTTGGACCTTTTAGGATGGAAAAGTTTAGTTAGTTAGCTAGAAGCATTAAATTGACAATCAAAATTGAAAGAATAAGATTGTTTTGATTTGATCTCTCTTTAAGGATACTTAAGTGGTTGGTTAAGGTAACATTTAGGTATTATGTTGGGTATTGAAGTGGTTGAGTAACACTTGTACTCACTTAAAAAAAATTATTCACTGGGTTTAATGATAGTGATATATTTATCTATTAACAAGAACTTTCAATTCAACAAGGAAATTCAATGTCTTATAATAACAAAACTTAGTATGGATTAAATGGATCCTAAAACTTAGTCTGTTTGCTAAGTTTATCAAAATTGAACCTTCATAGTTTTTTGGTTTCCCACATGTATCCTCGTACTTGAAGCATTCTTATCCGAGTCGGGAACATTCACAGATATGTGAGGCTAACTCTCCTAACGGATATTTTTTTCATCCACATGACTTGATCCTGAGACTTTACTTAAAGAAAATCAAGTATGTACCACTTGAACTAGTGAAACCTATTAAGTTTGCATAAATGAGTAGAAATATTATTTGATGCACCTACCATATTTTACATCATGTTTATACATTTAAAAAAATAATACAATAATTTACAACTAGTTATGATTGGGCTTTCATTTGTTAATGACCCGAAATGAAGAAAATGGGCTTCAAGGTTATAAATGAAGTGGGGCACAATCAGTGTCTATCTCTTGAGTCTTGAACATGTTTCGTTTATAATTACATTAAAAAAATGAGAGTGTGACTATAATAAATGTATTGCTTATAGAGAAAGATACTATAAAAACATTAAAGTATATCGAAAGAGAGTGGTTGGTTTTGGTTTCTATTTTCTTACCAATTCTCTCGGTCAACAATGTATTCAGCATGTCCCATAACTTTGGATCATTCTATGTGTCAGGATATATAATTGATCATAAAAATATTTAATAATTATAATTTTAATTTTAGTAATTTTTTTCAAACAATCAGAGTTTATGGTACATAGAGTGAACAAAAAGTAAGACAATAAATGTTGTTGTCGCTGTACCATTAGACATGACTCGGTCAATATAATAAACCCTTAAAATATCAAGCATATTAGATATGAGTAAGGATCTTCTCCATTAATGGAGAGACAAGTGCTACATAATAACATATAAAAAGTGACATGTGATAACACTTTTATCATTTTATTTACTATGAAATCACATTTTTGCCATAAAAAATATGAGTAAAAATAATCACTTACCTCTTTATTAATGGAAAGAATCCTTGTTCATTAAATACTAGTCCTTAGTCTAAGGGTTACTTCCATTTGGACCGGAGTTTGGTCCATTACTTAACACATTATTATGCATAATAAATAGTAATACTATGACATAACATTTTCCTTTTTATTAATGGATTAGTGTTTTAATTTTTTGTGTGGCTGAAATTCGTGTGTATACTAAGACTTTTTTTCTTAAACTTCAAGTATGCATTTTTCTAAGTATTTGGTAAATAAGGGTTGAAATTGTTAAGATGTTTGTTAGGCACCTATCATTTGGTCTATGATATGTCATGGTTTACTAGATTTTTTATTAACAGATTCTTTTTAAAAACATATTTAAATTATTTGGAAAGTTTATTAAATTAATATGTCATATTATATAATTATATTATATATTTGTGTTTGTATTACTATTTTAAAATGATTAAAATATTATATGTAAAATTTCAATATAAAAATATATTTTAATATGCATTTAAAAGTGAACATTTATTAAAATATATTAAAATTCTTATATTAAAATAAACTATTAAATAGGCTTATAGAACGAATTTTTAGATCAATCATAGACTTTATTTTTTAAAATAGGTAACAAGTCAAGCCGAAATTACTACATATTATATAAGCTGGACCTATTTTACACAAATTCCAACATGTTTTTAATATTTTTATTAAATAAATGATTGTTTTGTAAAAAATCGCATCATCGAATATAATAATTATGTATTGTTACTTTATGAATATGGCTGCATACTCTAGTTATAATGAATAAATATACATCCTATTGCATATGAGTCAAACTTTATTGTAAAAAAAGTTCAGACTTAAGAAGCACTAACACAACATTTAGTAAATATGATTTATTTATTTTTTGGTACAAATGATTTGCTATAAAATTCATATCATTTTGTACAATTGATTTTGAGACAAAAGAAAGAAAAAATAGTTGTTCAATTTATCAAATTTAGCAAGTAGTTGTCATGACTTTTAAATTCATATCCTTTAGTGTTTTTTTTTTGTTAGTTTCCAATAATGTGAAAACTTTTACACTTTTTATTATAACTTATTTTGCCAATGATACCATAATCCACGAATTGAACCAGCGTTTGTAAGTTGTAAAAGTTATAGTATAAACTATAACGTTTAGAAGAACTTATTGATAATTCATTAAATGTTCTTAAAAAATGATTTGCATGACCACAATTATATCAGTGAATATACCATTAGAATAAATTATCATATGTATATGCTGCTTGTTATTGATCATGGGCTTCGGTTGGCTTAGGATTAGGGTCATCGAGCTGTAATCTTGGAGAGTGACTGTCTTGAGGTTATTCACATAATCACTAATAAGCTGCAGGTTCAACTTCAGCATCTGGATCCAGTTATTCATAACATCACTGATTTAGTAAACAAAAATTGACAGGTTCGTATTCAACATATTTTTCGGGAAGGAAACATGATGGTTGACTTCCTGGCCAAGCTTAGTTTGAGTCTCCATGTCTCTTGGATGTTCTTGGATACACTACCTGTAAGAGCTTCATCTATTCTACATATAGATTTGTACCTATATTTTAGTTTTGTTGTATTTTTACATTTCCGTTGTAACAAAAAAAAAACAAGACGAATATACTAACTTTTTCATAACTTGAATATTATAGCTATTTAATTTGTTTGGTAATGTTGGCCATGAAAGTACCAATTTCTCTTACTAGTAATAAGTCTAAGAATTGTAATATTAAAGCTCTCAATGTCAGTTTACTACTTGTTAACTTGATTAATAATACCTTATATAAACAATATATTACCCTATCTATCATCAAGAAAATATATACTATATATATATATATTATCTTACCTAATAGTGAATCATATTGATATCATATTCCTTTCATAGAAAATTACAAGAGATCTATATATCAATTGACGTATGCAAGTTATTTAAGGTATCCAATACCATCAACTATTAAATACAAATTTACAATCCAATAAAAAAAAGCTCAATATCAAACAAAAACTCCACATTTCTTGGTACTAACAAAAATATCTCATCATTATATGGGTAAAGAATTAACTCATTTTAGATATGTGGTTGTTCTTCCAATAAGTATCACTCACATAAATTGAATTATTGATTTATTGATCATTCTAAAGATCTAGTAAGATCTTACATCAATTCCGGTAACAAAAACTCCACATTTATAGGCCAATAATGGGTAAAACAATTATAAAAAAGTGTAGAAATGATTTATAATAGAGGTGATATTTAAATAACCGAGTAAAATTAATGGTTGAAGTTTGAATTTGGCACCACAAACACAAAGGTTATTCTTCATAAATGGTGGCCATGGTGGGCACAGTCACACGCGTGCAAGCGTGCATCTTTGACCCAAACTCTCTTCTATACTTCTTTCTCTCTTTCTCCATTTAAATTTCATTTCACTCGTTATCCAAATATTAAAGATTTATACACATATATTTCATCATATATCATTTATTTGAGTTTTTTTGTTTTGAAAAGTCAACAACAATTAAATCTCAAGAATGGATAATACAATGATAATGTATAAAATTCATACATTTTTTTGGTTTCCCACATATATCCTTACATTAGAGGTAATCTTATTGAAGTCAGCAACATTCATATGTATGTGAACCTAACTCTCTCAACAAGTATTCTCGAACCCGAAACATTGCTTAAAAAAAATCAAATATATACAATCTGAACAAAACTATAAGTGCATGTATCTTTTTTTTTTCTAAAACAAAACAAAAACTAGTAGTGATAATTATTATTAAAATAGATTAATTAAGTTAGAGTATTAACAATAACTACTAACTAGAACAGAAAAAGAGAAACAAATCTTCTAACAAAGTATGCTGCAACATTCATTGACTTGCTTCCTCTCTCTTCTGTTCCTCGACCAGTCAACCCTCTTCCCTGCATTTTCATCCACACCCATCTCAGATTTTAACTTTCAGATTCCATAGCAACAACATAAACAGTAAAAAAAAGCGAACTTGGAGCTACCCATAATCCAATTTCACCTTATCATCAAACTTCACTGTGATTTTTGGTTGGTCAACGAGTTCAAGATGCTATTTTGCTTGATGGGTATCGTGTAGATCGAGTAATATCAAAAGGGGTATTTGGATTAGAGAATAAAGTCAATTGCTTTATGAATGGTTATGAAGGTTGTGGTGTTTGAATAGTGTGAGGGAAACATGGAGAAAGTGGCTTTATCTATTATAGTTTCCTTTCTTATTTGTGCAATTTTGGTGCTTAAGGTTTCTGCCAATGCTGAAGGTTGTAGTGGTGACCCTTTTGTCTTTACTCTTAGTTTTTAATTGTTCCATAAATGTTTGTAATGTTCTCATTAAACAAAGTGCTTTAAATGACCAGGATTGGTAAAACTCACCCTATTATGCTTTTACTCTTTTTATCCTTCTTTGATCTACTTGCTTGTCCTTTAGTTTCTAACATTTCTGGTTGGTCATGTGTTTGATTGACAAATAGGAAAGGGGTAGCTTTTGTAATATTTCAACCCAGTGTAGAAATGAAGGGTTTTAATGATTTTCATAGTAGGATGGTGCTGTGTTATTATTAGCTTGGGTTGTTTGTTAATTGTAAGCTTATTATTAACTTACATCCCTTCAGTTTTATTGTTACTTGGTCACGAATTGGATCGACTAATAGAACTCGAGAAGTTAATAATATATTTGGAATAGCTTTTGTAATATTTCAATTCAATGCTTATAAGTTAATCTTAGCAAATAGTTCTGATTCAGTAAGCTAACTTTCAGCTTTCAGCTCTCTAGCTTGTGAATTTCGAGCTAGATTATGAGCTAGTTATGCCGAACAAAGTCTAAATGGTCATACTTGTTTGATCCGCTACCCTGTATGATATAATATTGAGGATGTTTGCATCTGAATATTGCTTCTCTCTCTCTCTAATACAGGTGATGCCCTAAATACATTGAAAAGCAACTTGGCTGATCCTAACAATGTTCTTCAAAGTTGGGATGCTACCCTTGTCAATCCCTGCACTTGGTTTCATGTTACTTGCAATGGTGATAATAGTGTGACCCGTGTGTAAGTTATTATGTTATTTTTACTAGTAGTTTTTGTTAGAAATGTTTGATGGTTGTTTGTCATCACAGTGACATATTTATTTGTGTTTCGTCAGCGATCTTGGAAATGCAGACCTTACGGGTCAACTGGTTCCCCAACTTGGTCTGCTCAGAGAATTGCAGTACTTGTAAGTTATAATACTGTTGAGTGAATTTGACTCTTGTATTTTGGTTTTATTGCTTTCTTTGAAGTAAATTATGTTCCTTCACCTTTTAATTATTTCTTGCACTTTTTTTCTTGTACAAATCTAGATATTTTTTCTTTTCGATGTCAGGGAACTTTATAGCAATAATATAACTGGAAAAATCCCAGATGAGATTGGAAATTTGACAAACTTGGTGAGCTTGGATCTTTACTTGAACAAGTTAACTGGTCCTATACCGAATACACTGGGCAAACTTGCAAATCTGCGGTTCTTGTATGACATGCTTCCCTTATTCTCATATCTCTGATGTGCAAAATTTATTTAACTCTGTCTCAACTCGTTTCTTTCTCTACCATTTCAGCAATTCAACATCCATAGTTTTTCATCTGCAACATGATGACTACATTTCCAATAGTGCCTGCAATATACATGAATGCGTACAATACCTATAGAAAAATATCATTACTATTTTTTACCAATTCGCGTTGTGAATTACATCTTTTGTTATCCATGCTAACTTTCGAGGATAAGGATAAAGTAGAATGTTTTTATTACATCAGAAATACAAAAGTTTAGTAAATACTTTCAAAACTTTTCACTTTTGTATACTTATCCCCAGCCCTATGAGGTAAGAGCCAACGTTAACAAAACCCTTGTTATAATAATAAACTCACCATTTGATAATGTTTTCTCATCATGCCTTATTACTCTACTCTATCTATAGCTTATTATCTGCAAACTAATTCACTTCCCTCCCTAAAATAGGCGTCTCAATAACAATAGTTTGTCAGGAGGCATTCCGATGTCTTTGACAGCCGTTACTTCCCTGCAAGTTCTGTGAGTGCTTCTGCTACTATATCTAGATTTCCCATGAGTTAATGTAAATGAACATTCCTATTTATAGCAGTGTCATATTTTTACGGTTGTAACCTAACATCGTGGTCATTGTGGAGTCTAGTGATCTCTCAAACAACCAGCTTAAAGGAGTAGTACCAGTGAACGGTTCATTTTCACTATTTACTCCCATCAGGTTGGTGCAGATAACTTTGTTCATATGTATGGCTGTTGTTGAGGGATGATATTAAAATTTTGTTAACCCTTTTGTTTCATTTTACAGTTATTCAAATAATTCTGGATTGATACAACCAAAAAACACTCCGTCTGCACCACTTTCTCCACCAGCCGCAACATCTTCAGGTTCGTTTATTTGTTTTATTGTTGGTGACGATTTTAAAATTATTACTACCAGAAAACCTTACACCACTACGGAAAGTGGGAAACTAGTTTTTAATACCATGTTACATAACCATTTGATCTAAAAATTTGAGCTGATAATGAAAGGTCCAAGAATGGTTTATAACATAAAGTTGTACTATTCTTTTAGTGAATACATAAAGTTGTACTATTTTTTTAGTGCATATGCCTCCTAGTTAAATCGAAGAGAGGAAGAAATTTGAACCTTGATGTTTTTATTGTATTCAATGACAATTAAATTCTTAGAATAGAGTATAACTTCTTATTTAAGCTGTTAATCCTTTTTTGCAGGTAATAGTGCCACTGGAGCTATTGCTGGAGGAGTTGCTGCTGGTGCTGCCTTGTTGTTTGCAGCCCCTGCAATCGCACTTGCATATTGGCGTAGAAGGAAACCTCAGGACCATTTCTTTGATGTTCCTGGTTAGTTGAGTAAAAAGAACAACCGATATACATACCGATAAATGCTGTATACTATATACCCCATTACTTATTCTTTTATCTGTTTTGCTGGCAGCTGAGGAGGATCCAGAAGTTCACCTCGGTCAGCTCAAAAGGTTTTCTCTGCGTGAGCTGCAAGTTGCTACAGATAACTTCAGTAACAAACACATTCTTGGTAGAGGTGGATTTGGAAAGGTTTATAAAGGACGCTTAGCTGATGGCTCTCTTGTAGCAGTAAAAAGACTTAAGGAGGAACGCACGCAGGGTGGGGAGCTGCAGTTTCAAACAGAAGTCGAAATGATCAGCATGGCAGTGCATCGTAATTTGCTTCGCCTCCGTGGTTTTTGCATGACACCTACTGAAAGGTTGCTTGTGTATCCTTACATGGCTAATGGAAGTGTAGCATCATGTTTACGAGGTACCCTTTTTCGTTTACTCTGCATTTGAACTGCTTTGTCATACTTTACTTGACGTTCTCGTGTATAAAACTTCTCTGATAGAAATGTTTAGTGTTAGTTTTAATGTCAAAATTGTTTCTTGTTTATCATGATTTATTATTCAAGAGATAACAGTTATCTATCTCATAGATGTTATCCAGCACCCGTACAAAAATGTAGAAATTTATAAATAGATCAAACGCAAATGAATGTTCTCACTTTTGAACTTCACTATTGAAAATGTGTTTATGCATATTGATTGTGTTGTTGTAGAACGTCACGATGGTGATCCGCCACTGGATTGGCCAATAAGGAAGTGTATTGCACTGGGTTCTGCTAGGGGGCTTGCTTATTTACATGATCACTGTGACCCTAAGATTATTCATCGTGATGTCAAAGCTGCAAATATATTGTTGGATGAGGAATTTGAAGCAGTTGTTGGAGATTTCGGTTTAGCAAAACTTATGGATTACAAGGATACCCATGTTACTACTGCGGTACGTGGTACAATTGGGCATATAGCACCGGAGTACCTCTCGACTGGAAAGTCTTCGGAGAAGACTGATGTTTTTGGATATGGTGTGATGCTTCTTGAACTAATAACTGGACAGAGGGCTTTCGATCTAGCTCGACTCGCAAATGATGATGATGTCATGTTGCTTGACTGGGTAGGTATTCCATTTCTGTAACCTCATGTTGTATATTTTATTTGTCGGGGATAGTACACTTGTACTTTTGTACCACTCCATCCGATTGGTCAAACAAATAAAATTTAAAATTACTAGACCAATCAGAGGAATGGTACATCGATGCTTAGTCCTATTATCATGTTGCATAAAATTGTCAAAATCCGAGTGACATGGTTATGAATCCAGGTTAAAGGACTACTGAAAGACAAGAAATTGGAAGTACTAGTGGATGCAGATTTACAGGGAAATTATGATGATGATGAGGTAGAGCAGTTAATCCAAGTGGCCTTACTATGCACACAAGGCTCACCTGTAGAAAGACCAAAGATGTCCGAGGTTGTCAGAATGCTAGAAGGCGATGGTTTAGCCGAAAAATGGGAGCAATGGCAGAAAGAGGAGACATTCCGGCAAGATTTTAATCACATTCATCACCCTAATGCAAATTGGATAGTAGACTCAACTTCACATATTCAACCAGATGAACTATCAGGTCCTAGATGATAAGTGAAGAACACAGAAACAAAATCATGCCCCTTATTTGTGCATATAATATGATTCTATTATCCCTTTTTTGAAATTATCTTAATGTTCAAATTACATGTCTCATTCATCATGTTGTGATTATTAAAAGAAAGAAGAATTTGGAAGTTTCTGTTGGATTATGAAGTTGCAGGTTAAAAGTTTGCATGTATGAAAAATTAGTATAGAGATCTTTATGGAAATAAATGTTATTCTAGTATCATATTTATATCATAGTTAACACCAATAATCATTTTATGGTTAACACCAATAATTTAAATAACTTTTTAAAAATCAAATGCATTTACTTTTTAAAAATAATACTTTATAATAATTGCTCATTTTATTATTATTACTTCTTAAATTAATTTTATATGAGACTGAATTTAGATGACATAAAATGTTAATAAGGTAATAAATTGTAGGTAGCAAAAATAAAAATGTTACTTTAAATGAATAGAAAAGAAATAAATATAAGGTTTGGTTGTTGTACCATTATTGGTATTATTTCTTTTATGGGGTTTTGATATTTTGGAATGTTGTGTTTTGTTCATTTTCTGGTTGCTCTCCATGATGTTTTGTCTTGTGGTGCATGGAATCTTTGATGTATAATTTATTAGTCTTTCAAAACCAACTAGTATTGGTTCAAGTGGTACATGTTTGATTCCCCTTACGCGAAGTCTTGTGGATGGAAAAAATATTGCTGGAAGAGTTAGCCCCACACATCTATAGTTGTTTTCAGCTCGAATAAGATTGTCTCCAATGCAAGGATACATGAGAACCAAAACAAAATAGCCTCTAAAAAAAAATAATGTCAAAATTAACTTCTAAATTTTTTATTTGTAATACGTGCTCCAATGCTTTTGAAGTCAAGGTTTGTGGTTGTTGGTGTGGAGAAAACTATTATAGTTGGACTACAAATTTTATTATAGTTTTTTGTTGCTTATCTTAATTATGTTTATGAATATAAATTTTGATATTAAGTTATGTTAGAGAATTGTGTGCTAAAGCAGAAAATAAGAGAGGAGTATTCAATTCACCAAAGATTCATTTATATTCAGAGTTTTACAAAACCTTCCTCTTATAGCAAGTGCCATAACAGAATTAACAGAAATTCAAACTAACAAACCAGAAATAGAAAGTATTGCTAAACTACCAAACCAGAAACCAAAGAGCTTGGGGCTTGGATTATTGGGCTTTCTTCAACAAGTTAGAGTATTATATAATGATATCAATCGTGTAGATGAACCAACAAAAGTTGTTATAATTTAATCAAAGGTCTCTAGTGAAATATTGAAATTACAGTAGCATAATGGAGAGGACATTGATGCCCATAGTTCTATATTTTTTTGGTTAGTTGGGCCCCATAGTTTAGGACATGTCTCTTGACTATATTGTTTGCATATATACAACCGACAGCGTAACTTCAGTAAATTATTCACTATTGATTTATTAACCATCGTTAATTTTTAAACAAAAGTAATTCAAATTAATGGTAGATGATGTGTTGACGGTGTAAAAAAAATTTCACAATATTTTAAACACATACACTTATTATATTTGAGTTTGCCAATTGGAATCATGTAAACACAATAAATGTATTCGTGGTAAATGTAAAAATTTATAGATAGTCATTCTTCATCATTCATATTACTTATATTTGAAAATTAATTATGGTTAATTATAAATGATATATTGATAGTGTAAAAATAATTATATTTCGAGTTTGATGTAATGTAATAGATTTTAAAATATGTAACTAATTATCATTTGCTAAAACTCTGGGGATTCAATTTCTCTCAAACTTAGAAACTAACCAATTGAGACCATGTGACTTTAATCACTGATTTGAATCTAAAGAAGGACTTCACCACTTCTATATATTCTAGATTACAAACATTGAAGAATTTTTTTTTGGTTTCCCACATGTATCCTCGTACTGGAGGCAATCCTGTCCGAGTCGGGAACATCTACAGGTACATGAGGCTAATTCTCCTAGCGGACATTTTTTCCATCCACAAGACTCAAACCCGAGACCTTACTTAAGGGGAATCAAGCATGTACCACTTGAATCAGCGTTCGTTAGTTCACACATTGAAGAATATGAAGAAAGAAAAGATTGATTGATAAGTTGATGCATTGTATTTATGCTCATTTTTAGTTCACAATAATGTTTTGGGCTGCTTTTGTTTAATAGACTGTTTTGTCTTTAGATTGAAACAATTAAAGAATGTGAACTAGGAATGACAAGGACTCATTATGTGGCTTTACTCACATTGACTTTTATTATTCCACCCTTTTTATTTATTTGATTTCCAGAATTTCCGAGATCACCTATTCTTATTCCTGTCCTATTTCTTATCTTGATCCAATAAAAAATTAACATTTAATTAGAAAGAAAATTTTAAAAACGTATTTATATTATTTGAAGGAAAATTCATTGGCTGGAAACATGAATATACACTCATTTCGAAACAGATGATCCAATTATGAAATTCATGGCTTCTAGTGGCTGCCCAACAACCAATGGTATAGGTTTTATTTCAAGCTATGTAGCAAGTTCAAATTTTATAATAATGTGTTCTTTTATCTTCTATTCACATTTGTTCTTTTAATAGAAGTTGTGTTTTATTAGCTAATAAATTGAAGATAGTGTTGTAACATCCTTTTTATGAAAAGATGTCATTTTCTATATAGTTTCTTGTAACCCAAGCACGCAGGGTGGGGAGCTGCAGTTTCAAACAGAAGTCGAAATGATCAGCATGGCAGTGCATCGTAATTTGCTTCGCCTCCGTGGTTTTTGCATGACACCTACTGAAAGGTTGCTTGTGTATCCTTACATGGCTAATGGAAGTGTAGCATCATGTTTACGAGGTACCCTTTTTCGTTTACTCTGCATTTGAACTGCTTTGTCATACTTTACTTGACGTTCTCGTGTATAAAACTTCTCTGATAGAAATGTTTAGTGTTAGTTTTAATGTCAAAATTGTTTCTTGTTTATCATGATTTATTATTCAAGAGATAACAGTTATCTATCTCATAGATGTTATCCAGCACCCGTACAAAAATGTAGAAATTTATAAATAGATCAAACGCAAATGAATGTTCTCACTTTTGAACTTCACTATTGAAAATGTGTTTATGCATATTGATTGTGTTGTTGTAGAACGTCACGATGGTGATCCGCCACTGGATTGGCCAATAAGGAAGTGTATTGCACTGGGTTCTGCTAGGGGGCTTGCTTATTTACATGATCACTGTGACCCTAAGATTATTCATCGTGATGTCAAAGCTGCAAATATATTGTTGGATGAGGAATTTGAAGCAGTTGTTGGAGATTTCGGTTTAGCAAAACTTATGGATTACAAGGATACCCATGTTACTACTGCGGTACGTGGTACAATTGGGCATATAGCACCGGAGTACCTCTCGACTGGAAAGTCTTCGGAGAAGACTGATGTTTTTGGATATGGTGTGATGCTTCTTGAACTAATAACTGGACAGAGGGCTTTCGATCTAGCTCGACTCGCAAATGATGATGATGTCATGTTGCTTGACTGGGTAGGTATTCCATTTCTGTAACCTCATGTTGTATATTTTATTTGTCGGGGATAGTACACTTGTACTTTTGTACCACTCCATCCGATTGGTCAAACAAATAAAATTTAAAATTACTAGACCAATCAGAGGAATGGTACATCGATGCTTAGTCCTATTATCATGTTGCATAAAATTGTCAAAATCCGAGTGACATGGTTATGAATCCAGGTTAAAGGACTACTGAAAGACAAGAAATTGGAAGTACTAGTGGATGCAGATTTACAGGGAAATTATGATGATGATGAGGTAGAGCAGTTAATCCAAGTGGCCTTACTATGCACACAAGGCTCACCTGTAGAAAGACCAAAGATGTCCGAGGTTGTCAGAATGCTAGAAGGCGATGGTTTAGCCGAAAAATGGGAGCAATGGCAGAAAGAGGAGACATTCCGGCAAGATTTTAATCACATTCATCACCCTAATGCAAATTGGATAGTAGACTCAACTTCACATATTCAACCAGATGAACTATCAGGTCCTAGATGATAAGTGAAGAACACAGAAACAAAATCATGCCCCTTATTTGTGCATATAATATGATTCTATTATCCCTTTTTTGAAATTATCTTAATGTTCAAATTACATGTCTCATTCATCATGTTGTGATTATTAAAAGAAAGAAGAATTTGGAAGTTTCTGTTGGATTATGAAGTTGCAGGTTAAAAGTTTGCATGTATGAAAAATTAGTATAGAGATCTTTATGGAAATAAATGTTATTCTAGTATCATATTTATATCATAGTTAACACCAATAATCATTTTATGGTTAACACCAATAATTTAAATAACTTTTTAAAAATCAAATGCATTTACTTTTTAAAAATAATACTTTATAATAATTGCTCATTTTATTATTATTACTTCTTAAATTAATTTTATATGAGACTGAATTTAGATGACATAAAATGTTAATAAGGTAATAAATTGTAGGTAGCAAAAATAAAAATGTTACTTTAAATGAATAGAAAAGAAATAAATATAAGGTTTGGTTGTTGTACCATTATTGGTATTATTTCTTTTATGGGGTTTTGATATTTTGGAATGTTGTGTTTTGTTCATTTTCTGGTTGCTCTCCATGATGTTTTGTCTTGTGGTGCATGGAATCTTTGATGTATAATTTATTAGTCTTTCAAAACCAACTAGTATTGGTTCAAGTGGTACATGTTTGATTCCCCTTACGCGAAGTCTTGTGGATGGAAAAAATATTGCTGGAAGAGTTAGCCCCACACATCTATAGTTGTTTTCAGCTCGAATAAGATTGTCTCCAATGCAAGGATACATGAGAACCAAAACAAAATAGCCTCTAAAAAAAAATAATGTCAAAATTAACTTCTAAATTTTTTATTTGTAATACGTGCTCCAATGCTTTTGAAGTCAAGGTTTGTGGTTGTTGGTGTGGAGAAAACTATTATAGTTGGACTACAAATTTTATTATAGTTTTTTGTTGCTTATCTTAATTATGTTTATGAATATAAATTTTGATATTAAGTTATGTTAGAGAATTGTGTGCTAAAGCAGAAAATAAGAGAGGAGTATTCAATTCACCAAAGATTCATTTATATTCAGAGTTTTACAAAACCTTCCTCTTATAGCAAGTGCCATAACAGAATTAACAGAAATTCAAACTAACAAACCAGAAATAGAAAGTATTGCTAAACTACCAAACCAGAAACCAAAGAGCTTGGGGCTTGGATTATTGGGCTTTCTTCAACAAGTTAGAGTATTATATAATGATATCAATCGTGTAGATGAACCAACAAAAGTTGTTATAATTTAATCAAAGGTCTCTAGTGAAATATTGAAATTACAGTAGCATAATGGAGAGGACATTGATGCCCATAGTTCTATATTTTTTTGGTTAGTTGGGCCCCATAGTTTAGGACATGTCTCTTGACTATATTGTTTGCATATATACAACCGACAGCGTAACTTCAGTAAATTATTCACTATTGATTTATTAACCATCGTTAATTTTTAAACAAAAGTAATTCAAATTAATGGTAGATGATGTGTTGACGGTGTAAAAAAAATTTCACAATATTTTAAACACATACACTTATTATATTTGAGTTTGCCAATTGGAATCATGTAAACACAATAAATGTATTCGTGGTAAATGTAAAAATTTATAGATAGTCATTCTTCATCATTCATATTACTTATATTTGAAAATTAATTATCCTTTCCACTAAATCTCCACCATAGTCAGCATCAGCAAACCCAATTACCTCTAATTCAGTTTTCTGTCTTCCAGCTGGGAACAAGATTCCATAATCAGATGTGCCTTGTACATATCTCAACACCCTTTTGACTGCTTGCATATGTGACTCTTTAGGACTACACATGAATCTACTTACAAGTCCAACACTATAGGATAAATCAGGTCTGCTATTGCATAGGAACCTTAATGACCCTATGATCTGTTTGTACAAAGTTTCATCGCTGTCTTACCTCCTTCATCTGCTGTTAATTTTGCATTGGCTTCTACTGGTGTGGTTACTGAGTTGCAAGAGGTCATGTTGAATCTCTGCAGCAATTTCCTAGCATACTTTTTTTGGTGCATTAACAGGCCATCAGTGGTTTGAGTGAATTCCATGCCAAGAAAGTAGCTAAGTTTGCCCAAGTCTGTCATCTCAAATTCTGCCTCCATCATTTTCTTGAATTCATCAATTTCTTTGGAGTTTGATCCAGTGATGAGTAGATCATCCACATAGAGGCAAATTATCATTAGATCTCCATTTCTCCCCTTCTTTACATACACTCCATGTTCTGCTGCACATTTTGTAAAGCTGAGTTTGAAAAGAAAGGAATCTATCCTCTTGTTCCAAGCTCTTGGAGCTTGCTTCAACCCATACAAGGCCTTTCTTAGTTTGTATACCTGGTGCTCCTTTCCCTTTGTTATGAACCCAGGTGGTTGTTGGACATAGACTTCTTCTAGCAAGGGGCCATGAAGGAAAGCTGACTTCACATCAAGTTGAGACAATTCCCAACCTTTTGCACATGCTATTCCTACTACCATCCTTATAGTTTCAATTCGTGCCACTGGTGCAAATACCTCTGAGTAGTCCACTCCTTCTCTTTGTAGGAATCCTTTGGCTACCAATCTAGCTTTATGTTTAGAGATGGAGCCATCAGGATTGAATTTTTGCTTGAAAACCCATTTTACTCCTATTTTATGCTTTCCTTCTGGAAGATCCACAAAGTTCCAGGTTTGATTTTTCTCAATGGATTTGAGTTCTTCAGCCATTGCTTTCTTCCAAACTGAGTCTTGCAGGGCTTCTTCTTCACTTATTGGTTCTGCCTCGGCCATTAGAGCTAGATGAATTAAGTCACCCTCCTCATCAATCTGACTATCATGAAGTAACTCATAATCACTGAATCTGTTAGGTAGTGTTCTTACCCTTTGAGATCTCTGGATGATGTTTGCACCACTGTCACAGGTCATCACACTTTCCCTTTCTGAGACAATATCTTCATCACTCATCTCAGGAATGAGTCTTCTCAAGCTAGTTGTCATTTCTTTCCAGTTCCAGCTTTCTTTTTCCAAGACAATTACATCCCTACTTATCTGTACCCTGTCTTCAATAGGATCATATAGTTTGTATGCACCAGTTGGATGATATCCAATGAGCACCATTGCTGTTGACTTGTCTTGGAGCTTTGTTCTCCTTTGATCAGGAATATGTTTGTATGCTAGTGACCCAAACACTTTGAAGTGGCTTACTCTAGGCTTCTGACCAGTCCAAATTTCAATTGGAACTTTGTCTTCTAGCCTTTTAGTTGGACTTCTGTTGAGTATGTATACTGAGGTTGATGCAGCTTCACCCCAGAATTTTTGTGGTAAGCCTTTCTCCTTGATCAAGCTTCTAGTCATGTCCAAGATTGTCCTGTTTCTCCTCTCTGCTAAACCATTATGTTGTGGAGTATATGGAGCAGTAATTTCATGCCTGATGCCATTCTTGATGCAGTATGATTCAAGTGTATTAGAAGTGTACTCACCTCCACCATCAGTTCTAAGTATCTTGAGCAATTTTCCACTTTCCCTCTCAGCTGCAGCCTTGAATCTTAGGAAGACTTCAAATGCTTCACTCTTCAATTTGAGCACATACAACCATATCATTCTGCTGAATTCATCAACAAATGTAATGAAGTATCTGTTTCCTCCTAATGATGGTTCTTCAAAAGGACCACAAATGTCTGAATGCACCACACCTAGAACTTCTTTGGCTCTCATACTTAACTCAGTTTTGAAAGGTCTCCTTGATGAATGAGGAACAATGCCTTGTTGTCTTTCTTCTTGGCTTCTTTAAGCATGGCCCTTTGAACCTCGGTTGCTTCTGGACCAGGTACAAGAACCCCATTCTCTACAGCATCACTCACTTCCTGGAATTTGAAGAGTACCTTCATTTGTATGCTCCACCTAATCCAGTTCTTCTCTGTCAAAATTGGGAGACTCATTGAGGGAATGTTGCTTCCATTTCCAGCCATGTCTTCTTTTCTGCACAGGTTCCTCCTTGTCACTCCTTTGATTCACACAGTGAGCCACTACACGCAGCAGAGCTTTAAGGCAGAGAGAGGAAGAGAATCGTAGATCCCTTGGATAGAAAACGTGCTCTGGATACCAATTGTTAGAGAATTGTGTGCTAAAGCAGAAAATAAGAGAGGAGTATTCAATTCACCAAAGATTCATTTATATTCAGAGTTTTACAAAACCTTCCTCTTATAGCAAGTGCCATAACAGAATTAACAGAAATTCAAACTAACAAACCAGAAATAGAAAGTATTGCTAAACTACCAAACCAGAAACCAAAGAGCTTGGGGCTTGGATTATTGGGCTTTCTTCAACAAGTTAGAGTATTATATAATGATATCAATCGTGTAGATGAACCAACAAAAGTTGTTATAATTTAATCAAAGGTCTCTAGTGAAATATTGAAATTACAGTAGCATAATGGAGAGGACATTGATGCCCATAGTTCTATATTTTTTTGGTTAGTTGGGCCCCATAGTTTAGGACATGTCTCTTGACTATATTGTTTGCATATATACAACCGACAGCGTAACTTCAGTAAATTATTCACTATTGATTTATTAACCATCGTTAATTTTTAAACAAAAGTAATTCAAATTAATGGTAGATGATGTGTTGACGGTGTAAAAAAAATTTCACAATATTTTAAACACATACACTTATTATATTTGAGTTTGCCAATTGGAATCATGTAAACACAATAAATGTATTCGTGGTAAATGTAAAAATTTATAGATAGTCATTCTTCATCATTCATATTACTTATATTTGAAAATTAATTATGGTTAATTATAAATGATATATTGATAGTGTAAAAATAATTATATTTCGAGTTTGATGTAATGTAATAGATTTTAAAATATGTAACTAATTATCATTTGCTAAAACTCTGGGGATTCAATTTCTCTCAAACTTAGAAACTAACCAATTGAGACCATGTGACTTTAATCACTGATTTGAATCTAAAGAAGGACTTCACCACTTCTATATATTCTAGATTACAAACATTGAAGAATTTTTTTTTGGTTTCCCACATGTATCCTCGTACTGGAGGCAATCCTGTCCGAGTCGGGAACATCTACAGGTACATGAGGCTAATTCTCCTAGCGGACATTTTTTCCATCCACAAGACTCAAACCCGAGACCTTACTTAAGGGGAATCAAGCATGTACCACTTGAATCAGCGTTCGTTAGTTCACACATTGAAGAATATGAAGAAAGAAAAGATTGATTGATAAGTTGATGCATTGTATTTATGCTCATTTTTAGTTCACAATAATGTTTTGGGCTGCTTTTGTTTAATAGACTGTTTTGTCTTTAGATTGAAACAATTAAAGAATGTGAACTAGGAATGACAAGGACTCATTATGTGGCTTTACTCACATTGACTTTTATTATTCCACCCTTTTTATTTATTTGATTTCCAGAATTTCCGAGATCACCTATTCTTATTCCTGTCCTATTTCTTATCTTGATCCAATAAAAAATTAACATTTAATTAGAAAGAAAATTTTAAAAACGTATTTATATTATTTGAAGGAAAATTCATTGGCTGGAAACATGAATATACACTCATTTCGAAACAGATGATCCAATTATGAAATTCATGGCTTCTAGTGGCTGCCCAACAACCAATGGTATAGGTTTTATTTCAAGCTATGTAGCAAGTTCAAATTTTATAATAATGTGTTCTTTTATCTTCTATTCACATTTGTTCTTTTAATAGAAGTTGTGTTTTATTAGCTAATAAATTGAAGATAGTGTTGTAACATCCTTTTTATGAAAAGATGTCATTTTCTATATAGTTTCTTGTAACCCAAGTTTGTCTATTTTTTGGGGGGTAATGTATCTATTTAATGGTCAAAATTGGGTTGAGATTTTCCACTGAAATTTGGAACTAAAATGTCATGATACAATGTTCTAGGAAGATCACTAATTGACATATTATAATGCTTCTTTGTGTTCATTTTTTCTAGTTTTCACAATGAGATAATATACTCAACTCAAGGAATATAATAAAATCGCCATGAATTGAAATGACAAATTGCAACCTATTCACCATCGTTAGTCTAATAGTGTAAGACTTTATTAGATTCCGAATAGAATAAATATTTTACCACTACACAAAGGAGAGAGAATTTTAAGGGAATTATAAAAAAAATAGTTAATTAAACTACAGAGAAAATTAATCAAATTCGTAAACTTTTGAATGAGGATAATTTATGAAAATTATTTTTAAAAAACTACAAATTTATTGCTATTAACCAATTTTTAACTACTTTTTTTAATCTTAGAGAATTAAGTAAAATCAACTTATGTTAGGGGACAAAATAGAGTAGATTTCATGATTGTATACATTTTCCAATAGATGGTTGTGTGCATTTTTCTTGTACTTACACTTTTTAGATATTCTTAACACATGATTTAGTAGATTTCATTTCGGAATAATGGATCAAAGCATATGAGTTTTACAATATTATTACATCATTCACTATTATATCTAATAATCATCAACTCTTCAAAAAAAATTAATACAAAATGAATAGTGAATAATGTAATGATTGTATATAATTTTTTACACCGATAATGCATAGGATAACACATTGTGGGATGGTACATTGTTTAAGAGAGTATTGCATGGCATGGTACATTGTGGGATGAATTGTTAGATAGCAATACCATCTTAGAACAAATTATTGGATGTTAATGCTTTGTGGAATTTGCATGTAATGTAGTAGTTACCTAACATATCATTCAAAGTAATTTCTGATAAAAGACAAGGTCCCATAGCACCACTTGTCTAATTTCTGCCAAAATGCATTATTGTACTCATTTCAGATAGTGATGTATGTAACTCTTGTTTATGGAAATATTCAACAATACAATTGTTGTTATGTTGTTTAACATTGCCTAGACTAGCAATATAGTCGTCCCGAGATAAAATAACTCAGTTCTTAGTAATACGATGTTTCGCGATGGAAATCGTGAAACTACACTCTCACAGTTCATTCCTTCTTTTGTTCCACTCAAATATGCCACATATATGCAAACTTAGCACATTTGTAGAAGGTTTAAGATAAACAAATATAGCAAAAGATGGCTATTCTGATTGATAAATTTATTATAATTCAAAGGACACTGTGCAAGTAACTTAAAGAGGTGTAAAACATAATGGAAATGGGTAACATTAGGTACAGTGGAAAATGGAATTGTTGAAGTTGACATTTGGAACTTATTTCTCCTTGTTTGCTTGTGAGACTTAGTAATAAATATGTATACACGAAACACGAAAGATATTAGTTCCTTACCCGAAAAGGTAAGAGATACCCTTGGTAGTACCAAAAAAATATGTATACTTGTGTCTATATATATATATATATTTGTCATTTTGAATAACAAGCACAGTTGGTACCAATCATCTGAAATAAGAACTAAGAGCCTTAGTAAAGTAAGAGTTTCTGGTTGGAGAACATAAATCAGGCTTAACATGTACAATATGTCAATCTGCACTATTAAGTTTAGTACAAATATTTTGCAGCCTAGAATGGTAGTGGCAAGGTATATAAAAAAACAATTCAACATTGTCAACTTATACTTTTGATTCTATTCTGCTTCCTAATTGACTTATGTATCTAATGATGATTTTAAAGATTGTCATGCAGGTTGAAGAATGGAAGTGTTGGAATTGGTATACAGATAATTCATACTTGTTTGATACAATTTGTTTTTTATATTCTATGGATTACTTTTCATTGTTGCCTTTATCCTTAAACTTATGATTATGTGATTATGTCTGTTACATGCAGGACACTGCACAAAGGTACCCCGAAATGCAAACATGGAGAAACTGCAACATGGCTATTTGTTTCCTGAGGTGTTCTTCAATAATATACCCTTTCCTTGATTATTTATGAAGTGGCTGATATGAGTAAAATGATATAATCTTGTAGCTTATTGAAATAAGTCTTTTTACCAAACATCATCAAATAGCTTATTTTGTGTCAAACAAGCTAGTTGACTAGCTTATATGATACTTGGTTGTGTTTACCAAACATGTTCTATATATTGCTTTCAAAGATCTTTGTCATATGACAAATCTTAGAATTTTATGTAAAAGCTGATCATTGTCATGATTGATTCAGATTGAAAGGCATGAGGTTATGCACTTAGAGAAGTATCCACATGCAAACATAATAGACCTTGGAATTGGTGATACTACAGAACCTTTACCAACAATTGTGACAACAAGCATGGTTGATGTAAGTTATGAATGTTCTTTCTGTTGAAGTAGCAGAAAAGAAGATAGTGCATATAAAATAAATGAATTTGAGAATTCATGTGCTTTCTACATGGAGCAAGCACCAAGAAACCTTTGCATGTTTTAAAATATGGGCTCATATGGTCTTTGGTCTTTTGCAGTTTGTGCATGGCCTTTCAACAAGAAAAGGTTACAAAGGATATGGACCTGAGCAAGGTGAAAAGGTACCTTGGAGCAAATTTGAGCAATTTATACATGTCTAGTCATTTAGATCCAATAAGGAAAACCATTTTTCTGCTATAAAAAAATAAGGAACCTTTTTTTTTCTTATATTGCTTCTGCATTGATGGTTGATGACATGATATTAGAATCTCTAGGGGAGATGTTAAATATATCAACTATTCACATGCATTCATCTAATTACTTAAGATTTTATGAGTATAGTTCATGAAAAAGTGCTTACTATCAACCCTGAGTCTATAGGGAATTTATCTTGATCCACTTATTTGAACTTCCATTTGTCACATAGTAGATCATTATAATGATCTTTCATTTTCAGGCCTTGAGGAAGGAAATTACTGATGTATTCTACAAAGATCTAGGAATAAAACCCACAGAGGTTTTTGTTTCAGATGGTGCACAGTGTGATATTACTCGTCTTCAGGTATACCATCAATTCTAACTTCATATTTATTTGTTATACTCTACATTTCTTCCTCTTCCCTTCTAATATATTTGTAACTTTAAACCCTCCTGCTACACTAACTAGGCATTGAGATCAGAAATGTCTCATCCTCATTGTAAAGTAACATTAAACTTCGATTTGTCTCAATTTGCAGCTGCTCATGGGTCCTAATCTGAAGATAGCAGTACAGGATCCATCGTTTCCGGTATCGTAATTACTCAGTAATCAATCTACATAATTAATGTGGTCTATTGTCTAGAAAATGTTAGCAACTACTGTGGATTCAAGTATTCTAAACTAACAAAAGATGGATAACATGCACTTATGAGAGTTTTTGTTCCATTTCCATAGAGTTAGATTTTGCTTACAAGCACTTTGAGGATTATGAAGAACTGGATACTGCTATAGGCCAAGAAAAAGTATCTATCAAGATTTTTGAACTTACTTACCTTATATTAAAGTTTGGTTATAGGACTTACATATAAAATATTACTCATTCCTTGCAGAAATATTGGCTGCATTACTGTATTTATCACTTGTCAGAAATATTTTCCTAACTGCATGATTGCATTTAAATTGGACAATGTTTTCCAACTTGTTTCTCCTATCTTTTTGTAATAGCATGCAAATTATTTGAATCTCTTCTCAGATTGAATCCATGCTTAGATAGAGTTACCATAATGAAGTGTTTTAATCATAACAAGTTTTTATGAGGCAGGCCTACATAGATTCAAGTGTTATAATTGGTCGAGCTGGAGAATTTGTAGATAAAGCTGGCAAGTATAAAAACATAGAATACATGAAATGTGGACCTCAAACAAACTTTTTCCCAGATCTTTCTACAACTTCAAGGCCAGATATCATTTTCTTCTGTTCTCCAAACAATCCCACTGGTCATGCAGCAACAAGGAAGCAATTAGAGCAACTTGTAGATTTTGCCAAAGTGAATGGATCAATCATTATCTTTGACTCTGCATATTCAGCTTATATTACTGATGATAGTCCTAAATCAATCTTTGAAATTCCTGGAGCCAGAGAGGTAAGTGGTTAGTCTTGCTTGTTTATCTAGCAAACTCTCTGTTTTATATTGTTTACAGAGTGTTGGTGAGCCAAAATATTATGTGAACTAGTTTCAGGGCTCTATAGTTCAAGCATCTAGAATATAAACCATAAATCACTTCTGGCAAATTATCAAGTATTTTCCTAGTGACAGGCAAAAGTAATATTGCATGGTATTTAGTTTTTTGAGTTTCTAGATTCTGCACTCTTGTTCTCAATGGTAACTTTAACTTCTTTCATACCTCATTATGCTTCAGGTTGCAATTGAAGTTTCATCCTTCTCAAAATTTGCTGGGTTCACTGGCGTCCGCCTTGGTTGGACTGTGATCCCTGAAGAACTCTTATATTCAAATGGCTTCCCTGTTGTACATGATTTCAATCGCATCGTGTGCACTTGCTTTAATGGAGCATCTAACATAGCTCAGGCCGGTGGACTTGCATGTCTCTCTTCAAAAGGTTTCAGAGTAGGTTCTAGTTCCTTAAGAAACTGTACAAACTTGTCAAAATTCCTGTGTTTCATTTCAACTATAGTTCCATGTATAACGCAGAAGATTGCATCTTTAATATCATCAATCTTACCCAACTTTCTGATATTGAATCCTACAAAACTGTTTGGGGAATTTTTCTCAGGCTGTGAAGTCTCTTGCTGCATACTACATGGAGAATGCAAGAATACTGGTCAATGCTTTGGGATCTCTTGGTCTGACAGTTTATGGTGGTAAAAATGCACCCTATGTTTGGGTCCATTTTCCAGGCTCAAAATCTTGGAATGTCTTTGCTGAGATTCTTGAGAAGACTCACATGATTACTGTCCCAGGCAGTGGTTTTGGTCCAGGGGGTGAAGAGTACATAAGAATTAGTGCTTTTGGCCCAAGACAGTCCATCATTGAAGCCTCTCAGAGACTCAAACACCTTCTCTATCAGGAGGATAACTAATGCTATGTTTCTGGTTGTTACATACAATACAATAAAGCTATATGGCAAATCTAGACCTTCACTAATTCTCCTTGTAAGAGGATTCCCATATGAACTTGTTACCTTCTACTTATAATATATATTACGCCATGAATATATTGAACTCAATCTTTCACTTTGAAGATAAACTTTTTTGGACAAAACATGTAGTATTAGTAAGAAAATAGAGTTTACACTTTACAACAAGGAACCCCAACAAAGTAAGGATTCCCTCAGGTAGCAAATAAAGCACCCACAGCAAACACAAAACTAAAGCAAAATGTTAAAGTTGCTGATGTTATTTGAGAAAAGGAGCCTTCCTCTTTTCTATTCACTTACATTCTTCTTCTCTCCCCCTTAACTTACTAATGTTAGTATGCTACCAAAAATGAATTTAATAATGGTGTGACATTTCTGTGGAGGAATATAAGTAACACTACTAGAGGGATGATCCTAGCTTATTGTAAAATGTCAAATTGCATGACATGCTGATGTTTACGTGATGCTTGATAGAAAAATAAGATCACTGGTAACTTATGGACCATGGTCTCTAACATCAAAAGTAATTATCAAACACGACGATGGCTCACAAGAGTTTTGAGAAGGTTTGTTTCGGTGAGGATTCACCAAGAAACTACAAACAGGAATAAACATAGTATTGGGGAAGAAATTGAGAGGTAAACAGTGTATAAGGCAGTAAATGAACAATATGCCATAATAAATAGAACATTCATTCATTGAAGACAATACCAGCCACATTGGTACAAGACCAAATGTATATTGCAGAGGAGGTAATCCAAAGAACCTTAATGGTTTGATGTGCTATGTTTTAATATTCTTGGTGTAACTTAAATTTGTCTGTGTATGAGCATAACATGGATTACATTGTATGGATCAATCAAACAGTATAGTGGACCATTTACAATTCTGAAATCTTCATAATCATTGTGGCTTATCAGTCACACCAGCCAACACAGACATAATGATCTGAAATCAGAGGACCCAAACTCTAAACAATCAAACTTTAAGTGATTGGCAGCTAACTAGTTCAGCAGATCTACCACTCCTAGAAGCAAATACCCTCCAAACTTCCCCCTCTGATCCCGATGATGATTCAGTAAGTTCTGATGATGATGACAAGGGCTGGGAGGAAGATAAACCATTTTGCATGTCAGCTTGCAAAACTGTAATGTTGTGATTGGCATCTTTAGTAATTACATGAAGTTTTCCAAGTAAACTAGCTAAGAGATAAGGTGATTCTGAATCGGTGAAATCATGAATTGGAACATCTCCTGGAACAACTTTCCAAGTATCACCTTCGTAGTCATATATCTTGATCTTCGCAGAATCAAGAGAACTTGAAGGATCAAGAGCATATAGATTATCATTGACAGTAGCACTCAATTTTGTTCCAGCTTGCCTTGTGGGCCAACCTTCACCCATGCCAATTGGCATTTCAATCCAAGAATTTACATTTGGATCATAAACTTCTCCCCCGACATCAACAAAAAATGGCCAACAATACAGACTCTGAGGAACAAATAGCCTTCCCCTGTATGAAGTCATTCCCGTGGCAATAGGCTTGAGAAAGTCGGCCAGAAAAGCTGTTGGTAGCACCTGAGCTTTTGCAAAAGGCATGCTTGGTAATTGGGACCACATGTCTGTATGGGGATCATATACTTCTGCAGATTGAAGGGGGTTTAGTCCTCCACGACCCCTAGTAACACCTCCAACAACATAAAGCTTGTCATTTAGTATACCCGTCTTGCAATAGGCTCTACCAACTGACATTGGACTAGCCTCAGTCCAGCAGTTTTTAACAGGATCATACCGCCAAACAGATTTCATTGCTGAAGCTCTAGAAAATCCACCTAAAGCATATATGCAACCATCAATGACCCCAATAGAGCAACCACAAAACGGCATCCGATCCAGGGCATCCCTCCTCCCAAGCCAGCTCATTATGACATCAGCAATTCGAATACTCGAACCCACCATGCTCCACATCCGAAGAGGAAGGGCAGCCAAACCCTTCTTCACCACTTCATCTTCGGACGAAACATTCGGCATTGGTGGCAACTTTTGCCATCTTCTGGAAAGAGGGTCCAAGGCATACCATAAAAGCTTATCATCATTAACCTTAGTTAATACATAGAGCCACTCCTCCATTGTCCCGAGTTCTTTTCTCACACAAAATAGTTCAGGACTCAAAATGGCTTCTTTCCAAGCACGAGAAACTGACTTGAGAATTAAGTAACTAATTCGAGGAACTCTAGCTAGAATCTGATAGGAAATCTCATCGGGAAGGGAGGGAATCAGTCTCAAATTATCCTCATAAGAGGTTGACAGCAACCTTTGTCTCTTGCAAGCTTCACCTTGGAAAACCTCACAGGGACCACTCCATCTATTTCTAGTGTTGGAACTGTTCAAGCTTATTATATTCCCCATTAGAACCACTTCTGTTGAAAAAACATTATTCTAGGTCATTTTCTAAACATAAATGCAGTGATGAATTGGAACAGAAATAGGTTAAATCAATTGATCAAATAAAGCATCGATTAGCATAAAACTATTTCCAAGTAATCAGACCCAACAATTAGAAATTTAGAATCAAATAACGACATAGAGAATCTTGTAAGAGAATCAAATAAAGCAGAGTGGAAAATTTCATGAATTTTAAAGAGAAACCTAATTGAAAAACAGAGCCAACAATTCAAATTGGAAAATTGATGGTTGAAAAGAAAAACAGATAGAAGGGAATGACGTACCTGAGAATGAAAAGGGGAAATGAATGGAAAAACATTTTTAAGAATTATAACAGAAATGATGGTTAAAACGCAGCCGTATTGATGATTGTATTCTCTGGGCATCACATCACACTCACTTGGATCCACATTCATCCATTTGTTGTCTCACTCTGTGTTACTTCACACGAGATATAATTAGTTAAAAAATGTTTAATAATTATAATAATTTTTTTCAAGCAATCAGAAATAATGGTATATAGAATGGTACAAAAAGTGAGACAACCCACTAAGGGTTTGTTTGGAAATTGGATTTTGGAACGGAAGGAAGGGAAAAGGAAGGCTTGAGAGTCATTTCACAAGTGTATTTCATGGCTCTCAAGCCTTCCATTTTCATTCCTTCCCCTCCAAAATCCAACTCTCAAACAAACTCTAAGAGATTCAGACTATCTCATCCATACATATATGTGTCATTCCATTTTATTCCGACCACTCACATCTAGATGGACTCGATTTATATAATTAAGGAAATCTTCTAACAAATGTCCCGCTTTTGAAAAATTTGAGATTCAATAAAATCTTACATTATTATGATTATATAATTTATTATTTCCATAGTGTCTAGCATTTTAGAGTACTTATATTTTTATTTGTTTAGAGTATGAATAAGATAGAAACTCATTTATTCTTGGAGTTAAGTTTTTTTATACAACATACATACTCGATTGATATGGAACTAATTATTTTTGGGTGTATGATTATCCCTTTTAACAAGTGTTATATCCAAGAATTAAATCGTTAAAATTTTGATCATCATAAGAATCTAACAGAAGAACCTTACATCATTATATCATCACTATACCATATAATTTTCTTTAAAACCCAATATCTATTTGACCCAATTAAATCTAGGCCGAAAAAACAATGTCCTAGGCCAACTAGGTCGGATCATTGAATTGATGATTGTGTCTTGTTTCTACCACTCCATCTCTTAATCAAGCTTCAAGCAGCAATATTATATCATTTCATACCAACCAATTATTGTTTCAAGTGCTCCATATTTGTTTGCAATTCGTTTTGGATCGATTTTGATAAAAGAAAAATGTCACCTAATCTAACCATGAAAATTAGTTGTTGTTCAATTTAACTTGTTTGAATTAAGGTATCAAATCTAATACTTTAATTATTTATGGATAGGTTTGGTATGGTTTAATGTTTTAATTTATTATTTATTATTTAAAATACAAAATTATTAGTGTGATCTACCTAAATTTGAGGACCCATAAATTAAATGCAATTGGAGGAGATGGATGGTTAGTATGAAATTATACATTGATAAGGGCATAATTGAAAAACTAACTAAATAAGTAGAAATAATTGTTGTAGGAGATGGAAAATAGGGAATGAGTAAATTAAATAAACAAGATTACCAATGGGTGTTGGTTCAAGTGGTATATGTTTGATTCCCCTTAAGCAAGAACCCGGGTTCGAGTCTTGTGGATGGAAAAAATGTCTCTTGGGAGAGTTAGCCACTTACCTGTGGATGTTTTATTTCGTTTACAACCACCATTATCTTTATTTTAAGTTCCATTAATTTCTTTTGGTTTTTTCCCCACATGTATCCTCGCACTAGAGGCAATCATGTTTGAGTCGGGAACATGCACAGGTACGTGGGGCTAACTCTTCCAGCGAACATTTTTTCATCCACAAAACTCGAACCCAAAACATTGTTTAAAGGGAATCAACCATGTATTACCTGAACCAATAATTTCTTTTGGTTTGCTACCATCCATTGTTTCCTTTTTCTTACAATCAAATAAGCACACTTTTCCTTTCTTTTTAAGAACATTGTGGGACAACCTTTTCAATTGCTAATAATGAGGATTCACATAGGAACTTGTTGTATCCACAAAAATGTTGAAAATAATAAAATATAAAATCTAAAGTGAAAGGATTAAGAGGATCATGGTCTAGAGAGTTCAAGATTCTCCAACACTTTGGTTGAGAGAAGTTCATTGACTATGCAACTATGAAGGGTAAACATTAAAAGTATTATAGATCATCAAAATCTATAATAGTAATTATTATGAGCAAATAAAATAGTAATAAATGTTACGTATAAATATGAAGTGCATCAAAATCTTCTCCACGTAGAAAATAAGTTAAACTTCTTTATTAACAAAACTCAAAAAATAAAAAACTATTCATTCATGAAGTTGAGGAGTCAACCCAATTATATCGTAATTAGGTAACCCTTTTATTAATTATTTGAAGGGATAATATGATTATTAAAAAATTACATGATAATTGAGTTCTAATGAAGTAACCAAAATAGTTGATTTTCACAAAAGAATCTGTATCAAATATTGGAAATCATAAACATTACTATAAACTTTAAACAGTTAATAAAAACTTAAACATTCATTAAAAATTATGAACGAGAAAACATATTCTCTTCCATTTTATTTATTTTGATGTTTAAGAGAGGGATAAAAAGTAAAAATATATTTATAAAATAAAACATAAATAAATTGGATTTTTAATGAGATTTGAAAAATATATATAAAACAACTAAAACATAGCCCCAAAAAATTGGATGGAAACATGGAGTATTTAAAAACTTGATTTGAGTGCAACAAGGTAGCACAAATTCACATTTTTAGGGTTATACTCAACCAAGTGGCTCCCTTATTCGGGTGGATATCTGCTATCCCAAAATAATGTGGGGCTTGTGATTCGTTATAATTAATTATTAAACTTTTAATTTAAATATATTTTTTCAATCAATCATAAATAGTAATACATGAAGTTGCACACTTTGTGGTACAACAAATATGCTCTCACCTTATTCATAGTCAAATACTCAACTCTACTCATTCTTTGTAAGGAAAAAAGAGAGAGATAGAGAGAAAGTGATAGGTGTATAACAAGTTACGTAAAAATATAGGAGTTCAATAATTTATTAGGATTTAAGTGTTTTTATATTGCAACAAATCATCTATTATTCATATGTTAATTATTATTGACTGTCAAGTCAAAATAATACAAATTAATAATAAATAGTATATCAACAGTATAAAAAACTTTACACTGAAAATGCGTAATTATATTATTATTATTATTATTATTATTGAGTATCTACTACGCTCAACAATGGTGGCCTAGTAGCACATCACGTGTTTGTACTTCTGTCCATGTTGCTCTTTACACGTTACAACCAAAATTACGACTTTTGTATTTATATAATCCAACTTTGTACTTCTGACAGCTATCTATAACTTCCTCATTCAATTAATATTTTCATATCTTATTCTTTTTTTTTTGCACGAACAATGGTATCTTCTCATCCTTTCTGGGTAAATTCTTTCGTGTTTTATGGCTCTCCCAACCAGTGTCACTCACATGAATCGAACTCTGAAGCTTTTGATTATCGTAAATATCTAGTGAAATATTACATTACTGGACCAATACCTTCTAGAACCAAAGTGTTACTTTAGCTGTTCTTGATCTAGAGTATACGTGCACATTTGTATATATAAATATCTTGGTTTAAATTTGTATGTTCTTATAGAACATAGAACTAGCATCATATTTACAAGGATGAATTCCATACAACTCTAAGAATTGTAAATACATACACATTATGGGAGAGCACAATGAGAGCCACTACGTATCAACTACAATACTGTCAGCGCATCATCTACTATTGATTTGTATTACTTTTGTCTGAGAGTCAATAGTGATTAACAAATCAACGATGAATAATTTACTGACCATGTAAAAACACTTACACTGTCAGTGTATACATATTAAACTCATATTCATATTATGAGAACCGAAAAGAGGGAAAATGATGGTATGTGTTATAAAAAATAGTGTTGTATTATTGGTATCACCCTAGTCACTTTTCTCAACCTGTTAGAAAGTAAGTCTCACATCGCCTACCTCATTGTCTCGGTAATAGTTTAAATACCTGTTGGACTACTCCTCTCATTGTCAATCGGTTTTGAGACGAAACCTTAACGCTATCTCAATTCAACATTGAATGAAAGACTAACCAAAATAACATTGAATGGGAAAACAAACAACATAAGACAGCCCAGAAAACTCTGTGTGTACTATAGTGAATTCTTAATTTTAGTCAACTGTATTTATTAAACTTATCCAGGTATCAATTGTCTGCAAACTCTGTATTTCACATGATATATAAATCACTATTTCTCACTTCTTCCCATACTACTTGTCCCTTCAACAATGAAGAGTCATTTGTGTAGGAAATATTTAATATCAATTTGATATGGTTGACTTGGATTAATAATAGATTTACAATGTGTTAAAATAAAGTCAAACCTTATATATCACATCAAGCATAGTCGATTTTTCTCTATATAAGCATTATATTTCCTTCCAATAACAGCAAGTTCAGGGGCTCTAAATTCACATAACATATTTTTGGTACTTACTTTCAATGTGTCTTTTTTGCACTCAATTAATATTCATTGTTCAATTGAACTATGATAGATACTGCTATGATGATTTCTTTTAAGAAACTTAGCTAAACATGATAAAATGTTACGACTGCAGCTTTTTAAGTAGTGGACTTTAAAATAGATTGTTGCACTAATGCAATTATGCAGCATACTATTTTCTGCATAACTAATTACTGTGTGGTGGTTTAGCAGGTTATTTAAGTGTTTCTGGAGCCGAAATGAGTCAGCGTGTCAGCGACGAGGTTGTGGCGATGGCTATGGGGGAACTAAGAAGTGTTCATTCTTCAGGTCGACATGGCGAAACATTGCCATATGTTCATAAGGTTGGATCTCCTCCTAAGCAAAGTCTTTTCCAAGAGATCAAACATTCTGTGAATGAAACTTTCTTCTCAGACAACCCTTTAAAGGAGTTTAAGGACCAAACCATACAAAGAAAGTTTGTTCTAGGCCTACGAGCCGTATTCCCGATTTTCGATTGGGCTAGAGGTTACAACCTTAAAGCATTCAGAAGTGATTTCATTTCTGGACTTACCATTGCAAGTCTTTGTATTCCTCAGGTGAGTACTAACTTCTGAATGATATTATTATTGAGTAACCTTCTGAATCATATTTTACTAACCGAGATAAGTTAAAATGGTTAATCATGACTTAGTTCAACCATTGTTTTTTCTGTATAGCATTATTTTCATTATTATCCCATCATATTGGCATGTGTTCTTGGATTATCACTCTAACATATGAGTACATGCATAATAGGACATTGCATATGCAAAGCTCGCAAATTTGGATCCCCAATATGGACTATGTGAGTATTTTGAATTCTTTTAAGAAACATAAACATGTTAGTTCTATCTTCTATTCAGTTACATGACTTGGTTTTGTGTCACTATGTGCAGATACTAGCTTTGTGGCTCCTCTTGTGTATGCTTTCATGGGAAGCTCACGAGATATTGCGATAGGACCAGTAGCAGTGGTGTCCCTCTTGCTTGGAACTATGCTTTCCGACGAGATTAAGGACTACCATAGCCATGAATATCTACGTCTCGCATTTACCGCTACCTTCTTTGCAGGAATTACTCAAATGGCACTTGGAGTTTTAAGGTACAAAACTACAAATTTAATACTATTGACTTAGTAAATGATCCTTATCCACTGTTACTTCTTGACTTGCCTAAATTCTTCATGTGTTACATACCATCTATGAATATTGCAGGCTTGGTTTCTTGATTGATTTCCTATCTCATGCTGCCATCGTCGGATTCATGGCTGGCGCAGCCATTACTATTGCGCTGCAACAGCTGAAAGGTCTGCTTGGCATAAAAAACTTCACTAAGAAAACCGACATTGTTTCTGTCATGGACTCAGTTTGGAGTTCAGTGCACCATGGGGTAAAGCTTCATTTTTGTATTAAAATTCTAGTTGAGTAATCATTATAGATGAAAAAGTGAAACTGCAAAAGTATAAGCATGCTAAAACATACTTGCTTTGATATTTTGTTGCAGTGGAATTGGCAGACAATAGTGATAGGAGTATCATTCTTGGCCTTCCTTCTTATAACCAAGTATATTGTAAGAATACCAACTATTTCAATCTCCATTATTTCCTTCTTCCTTTCTATTTGAACTTTCATAACTATTTTGTTGTGATTGATAGGCTAAAAGGAAAAAGAAGCTCTTTTGGGTGGCTGCAATTGCTCCTATGACCTGTGTCATACTGTCGACCCTTTTTGTTTACATTACCCGGGCTGACAAGAAAGGCGTATCGATAGTAAGTGGAGGGATAACATCCACTGTACCTCTATCTGTGTCGACTTCGTATGCCAATCAAAGTAAGTGGCATAGGAAGTTGGCACAGATAGTGATACATGCAGGTCGTGTTATTCTTTAAGTATCATAAAGTTGATCGAATGATTTGAAGTTTAAAAAAATAAAGCACAGGAAAACTCAAAGTACATTATTTCAGGTGAAACATATTAAAAAAGGTGTGAATCCAGCATCTGCTAGTGAAATATTTTTCAGTGGAAAATATTTGAGCGCAGGTGCTCGAATTGGTGTGGTAGCTGGCATGGTTGCACTCACGGTATGATTCTGTTTCCTCATCCTTTTGTTCCATTTCTGGAAACTTCTTTAGAGACTTATACCAAATTTGTTAAACTTCAGGAAGCTGTAGCAATTGGGAGAACATTTGCTGCCATGAAAGACTATTCACTTGATGGTAACAAAGAAATGGTGGCTCTAGGAACAATGAACATCATTGGTTCATTAACATCATGTTATGTAGCTACAGGTACAAAAGAAGAAGCAAATTCTCAATCTTGTTTTAGCCTATACTAGAAACCTTGTGCATTTTTTATGCCATCTTACTAAGTGTTGTTGATCTTTATGCAGGATCATTTTCTCGCTCCGCAGTGAACTATATGGCCGGTTGTAAAACCGCTGTATCAAACATCGTTATGGCCCTTGTTGTACTGTTAACTCTCTTAGTCATTACACCATTGTTTAAGTACACACCAAATGCAGTGCTAGCTTCTATTATAATAGCGGCTGTATTAGGCCTTATCGACATTCAAGCTGTTATTCTGCTATGGAAGATAGATAAATTTGACTTCTTAGCTTGCATGGGAGCTTTCTTTGGTGTGATCTTCAAAAGTGTTGAGATTGGCCTTCTAATTGCGGTAACGGATAATTCTTAAGAAATTTATTGCTTATTCGGATCTTCAATTTCCCCCTACCATAGTGTTTTACATAACTTTTTAAATGCAGGTTGCAATATCTTTTGCTAAAATCCTTTTACAAGTGACAAGACCAAGGACTGCAGTACTCGGGAAGCTTCCGGGGACTAGTGTTTACAGGAACATCCAGCAATATCCAAATGCAACTCAGGTTCCTGGCATGCTTATTATAAGAGTTGACTCTGCAATCTACTTCTCAAACTCGAACTACATCAAGGAAAGGTAATTGTTATTCCTATCATATTTAACATGGTAACCATAAGTTACTATAATGAAAATTTGATGATAGTGAGCCTAATGAATGATTCAATCATAATTTTTAGAATTTTGAGATGGCTGACTGATGAAGATACTCGAAGGACCGGAAGTGAATTACCCGAAATACATTATCTTGTGGTTGAAATGTCGCGTAAGGCTTTCGATGAAATCAACTCCTACTTTTTTTCATGATGAATTTTGGTCAATGAACTTATTTGTGGAACCATATATTCTTGCAGCTGTTACTGATATTGACACTAGTGGCATCCATTCCTTGGAAGAGTTATATAAGAGCCTTCACAAAAGGGATGTAATGGTAATACACAATCACAGAAATACAACATTTTCTGCATCCTTAGTAACTAACATTACTTATAAAGAAAAATGAGTTGTATAATGATATTGTTATGTACAAATAAGAGAAAAACTTGTAATTATATAGTTGTGATGGCATTCATCTTTGCATGGTTTTTTTCACAGCTTGTGTTGGCAAACCCTGGACCAATTGTGATGGAGAAGCTCCATGCATCCAACTTAACTGACTTAGTTGGAGAACATAAAATCTTTCTATCAGTGGCTGATGCTGTTGCAACTTTTGGTACAAAGGGTGCAGAATCATGAATTTTTTTTGCTATTTCAGTTGAAGTGTTGAAGCATAAATAAAAGCAGAAAGATGTTCAGGTAGCTTATAGGAACATGGAAAGCTAATGAGCAAAAGGGTCATGTGAATTTGTCTTTTTGTAGTTTGTGTGATTTTCTTGGTTTTTTCTACTTCAGATCCATGTATAAAAACCAAAGTGAAAGAATGATGTGTTCTTTTTTTATTATACCTTGTCTTTATTTTATTTTGTGTAAGGTGGTATTTTCTTCATGATGTACATATGTTAAACCAAATAAATGTTGACTTCATACTCATATTTAAGGAGTACAATTATTTATGTACTATGTTGTACCTTGTGGAAAACTATAATGAGTTTCTCAATGATGCTTACTTGAATAGAAAAATAGATGTATATATATATATATATATATATATATATTATACATCTATACTAATATAAATAAACAAGTTGTTGATAGTTAAATGGTACATTTTCAACAGGTAGAAAATGTTCATTGTACTTGATAATGACCCTACACATAAACATAACAGACTGCAATCACAATCAAGATTGTTGGGTCAATTGTTTTTATTTCTTCCTCTGAGCCTATCAGATTTGAACACAATTATATTAGTAAAAACAAAAGTATAGCAGAACATTCAATAGTTATTTGATATTCTGTGTGTTTAGACTTCAAATGAGGTTCTAAAGAGGGATCAAATTTAGGCCTTAATGTTTAGAGTATATAAGTAAGCATAAACTGCTTCTTATCCTATATATAAAAGTGAACAAAATTGGTTGATGTAGATGTTGAGATATTTTGGTTGCAAGAGCAATGAAACAATAGAAATAGGGGTAATGGTGAGAGATGAGTCTGCTTTTAAATATTTAGATTCTATTTGAGAGCTTTTCGAACTAGATGGAATGGAAAAATGGAAGATTTGGGAGCCGTAAACCTTAGATACTAAATTCGTTATTAGTATAATAAAAAATGACCTAATGTATGAGGCTTCTATTGATTACTCGTCTGACTTTAGGAGAAGTATATGTACACAATCTTATCCTATACGAATTTTAACACGCAAATTTACCATTACTAAGAACAAAATTACTGATGCACCAAACTATTCAAATAATACTTATTAAAAAACCCATAAAAATCAAAACAAATATCTTCGATTGTATGAGAGAATGAGAAGTATTGTATGAATAGCAAGATATATTTTATTGTGGGTTCAATAAAAAAAGCATGTATATGATAAAAATGACTATCAAGTATTATTCATAAGAATTGAATCATTGACTTTTTGATCATCTTGAAGATCTAGTGAGACCTTACATCACTAAATCAACACATTGTTGGCGGTCTGTGTAGAAATAAAGTGATAGTTGTTTGATTAAATTTGTAAAATTGTGATCATCCAATAAAAATAAGTTCCACAACAAAAACCTATAATCTTCAGTCAAAATTAGCTTACAAGGTATATTTTGTAACAACAAAAACCAAGCTTTGCTATATCAGAAAAAGTGTTTGAAAAGGTAAATGATATATAGTTAGTTAGCTAAAGAACTTTAAGATTCTGAATTATAATAGCAATGCAAAAAAATCATACTCATATTGTATATAAAAGGAGGGTACTAGTAAAACAAGTACAACACTCATTATGAATTTAATCTCTTTCAGTCACACATAAAATTAGAACAGGTACAATAATAATAATAATAATAATAAAACTAAGTAAAACATCAAAATATTCCATCATATTCTACTCTCAAAAGCCTGAGAATACAGCTACTAATAAGCAAAGAAGAATGGATGCAGCTGAAATAGGGAATAATGCTGATGCTGAGTTCCCTCCAGAATGTGGTGGAGAATGCTCCTCGTGATCCGAACTCGGCGGAGGAGTAGCCGGTGTCGATGGAGATGGTGGTGGAGAGTGGATTGCACCTATTTATAGTCATTCAAATTAGGAACATCAATGAAGTTAGAAACTAACTCCAAAGATCAAAATGTTTGAGATTTTGTACAATGAAATAAACTTAACTATGCATGAATAGCAAGTGTGAAAAATGAAAAATCACATGGTACATAAGGAATATATCGAGATTTTTTATTTTTAGTGATCAAATGTCTCTACTCGAAACATTCGATTCTCGAGTAAGGCCCATACTTCACTAGGTGATAACTTCGGGGTAAGGCCCATATTTTATTAGGTAAGAATCTCGTGCAATAGATCACATTTGTTACCCTTTAGATTGTTTAATCTTATCTAAACTAAATTCTGTTACATATAAAGACTTCAAAAGTCAAAACATTCTGTATTGACCGTAGAGCACATGAGGAAAGAGAGTTGTAAGGTCCACAACTATATTTATAAAAGAGTAGAATATAGATATATCGCATAGTCGTTATATCATTTATTTAGATTTTTTAAAGAGTCGATGATTAAATATGAGTGGTGAATAAAACTTAGATTGTTAGACATCAGATACATTATTTTCTCTTTATAATATGATAATGATGTTTAATTAATATAAAAATTGTAACATAAAGGAATATCTAGAAGATCAACAGCCAGAAACAAAAGAATGAAAACAACAAACAGGATATATTATTAACATATTGATACTATCCTGGTTAAGGATATGACCCCACCATTAACATGAAACAAAATTCAACATAAAAACTACAAAACAAAGATTTGAACATTGCATAAAGTATTAAAATTCAAATGCACCCTTCACAAAAAGTTTCAAATGCAAAAAGCAAAAGATTATAATTTGATACATAAAACTAGGTAGAGGACACATACCAGGAGCAGGAGCATGAGCAGGAGCTACAGACACTGAAAAACAACAGAGACAAATTACCAATATGAATCTACAAAGAAATTAACTTTTTTTCTCCACAATGTCATCAATAAAAAAACAACTTTAATAGAGAACATAGAGAGAAAAATAAAGGGTTTTCAATTACGTGTCACACACAATAGAAAATCCAAAAAAAAACAAGTTTTTTTATCATTGTACACAATAGAAAACCCAAAAAATTAATGTGAGAAAACCCAAAAATAAAAAACCAAACTTTAATATGAATGATGCAAGAAGCTATTGATATGAAAGTTGTGGGTTGATTTCTTACATCCACAGCTAGAAACAGAAGGAGCAGTGACTTTGCAAGCTTCAGGAAGTGATGCAGCCTTAGTGAGATTCAAGGCAACACCTAACTTAGCACTGGTTTTGAAAACCTCACATAAACATGCTGGAAAAGTTTTAACAACATGTTCCAAACCAGAACAACATGTCTTTTTTGGTTCAGTGACAGTGCTTCCATTTGTTACAAATGACAAACAATCAGACATGGATATGATAACAGATGAACAATCCACTGATGGTGCTGGAGCATGGTCAGCACCATTAACAACCCAGATGGAAAAAATGCATAGAATCATTGAAAATGATAACTTTGAAGCCATTGTTGGAAAAAATGAGAAGATGTGAGAATTTTGGAGAATGGGTATTGGAGTTAAATAAGGGTGTTCGATTCAGTTTCGCCATATTTTTATTTTATTATATTATAAATTAATTTTTTTATTTTTTAAAATTAAGTAATTTTGATTTTATGCATAATAATTAATAAAAGTCTCCTAATGTTTTATTGAAAATAGGACATTTGAATATGTGCATATGTGCCTCTAGAGAGAAAGACTTAATGTATGGACAAAATTATGTAAAGACAACCAATAATATTTTAATTTTAATTAAATTTAATCTTAAATGATATCATTAAAAATCATAAAATATACTTGTTTCCAAATGTGATGTGTTATAGAAGTTTGTAGTTTTGTAAATAGATTATTGAATTAGAATAAATTATCTTTTGGTATAAGCATATATATTATCTCTTCAAGCCTCTAAAATCTTAACATATGTCTTATTTAATCATTTTCTATAAAAATATTTCTAAAACTAAACAAAATAGTACACATGTCATATTTTGGACTAAAAGAGATAAATTTTCTCCTGATATAAGGAGATAATTTATTACCTTATTGAATTATAATTAACTAATTTGAATTTGCTAATGACCGAAAAGAGTGTATATTGTTTTTTATTATTTGTTTAGTTTTTATTAATTAAATTATAATTATTAATTGAGGTAATTAAATATGTATATACTAATAGTGTACCTATTTTTTACACTGTTGATATATCATTTATCTTTCATATATTGATTATTATGGATTCTCAAATTAAAGTAATACAAATCAATGGTGAACGATGTGTTGTGAGTATAAAATACTTTGTGTTGACAGTAAATAAATTTTCAACTCTTAATAAATTTATAATTAAGTAAATATTATAAATTTATTAAATTGGTAATTTATATTTATTTACCTACCTAATTTATAATTATTTCTATTAATTATCTATATATTTAATTATTTATAATTGTTAGTAGATATTTTAGTGTAGTACAATTAATGTAATTTGATAAATTTTAAAATGATAAAATTGATTAATGAATTACTGAAATTTTTTATGGTATTTAAAATACTATTTGGAGTAGCCTTTAAAGATTAGCTTTTAAACGTCACAAACTCTATTTTTAAAAGTTATAAATTCCTTCCAATTTTCGTTCATCCAACTATTCTATTAGTTTATTCATCGGATAGAAAAACTATAAATTATTTGAAAAATTATAAATTCTCTTAGATAATTAGTGGCAATGTGAGTGTGAATATTAAAGTATTTTTGCTTTCAATTTTAAGTCAAACTGGTATTTATGGAGATGACTTGAAAACAATTATGTTTTTGAAGTTTTTTCCATATATCGATACAAGTAACCTGTAACCAACAAGAACATGAACGTATTTTTCCAAATTACAAGAAATTTGCCAACCATCAAACATGGATAGTTACCAACAACAACCATTGGGGGCTAGTGTATTTACATGTGTGAGCGGTTCCGGTGTAAATTGTAAGACTGATAGAATTGAACTATACTAGAATATGTAATTCGATTTAGTTTTGTGGTTCGGTTCAATTATTATTTTTAATGAACAATTTATGTTTAGTTCATGGTTTTAGATATTTAGGGACCGTTGGAATCACATATTAAAGAAATAAATACTAGAGAATAATGTTGTATTGTTGCTTAATTTCTTCATCAATTTTGTGGTTTAAATAAGTGTTATGTACTTACTAAATTGTTTCTGAATGTCTTGATGATTTGAAACATATCTTTATGACTTTTATGGTACTCGATTTGAAATTAACATATACCACAAATTGTTATACATGTATTATTATATATATTACTAATTGTGAATTGAAATGTTATATATTACTAAATTGTTATGTAGATTACTGATCGTAAATTGTATTGTTATATATGTTATTAATATATATGTATATATATTACTAATTGTGAATTGTATTATTATTATTATTAATATATATATATATATGATTATTCGTTTTTTTTTCCTAAATTACATAATTCTTATATATTAATTTCCCTTTATATACAAATAATGTATCTTATAATAAAATTTTAACTGGATGCAATATTTTAATATATATATATATATATATATAGCAAAACTGTAGAACCAAATTGAACTATTTATGAGCGATTCATTTTGATTTAGTTCTTATTTAAAATTTGTAATTAATTGAGACAAAGTGAACCATATGTTTATGTTCGATTGGTCTCTAAAATGAATAGAAAACAAAACCGAACTTTTATACACCTATATATTCTATTCGTATGTAAAAATGAGGTTAAGTGTACAATATACCTATTTAGGACCAATCCTAAAAAAGGTATTATTTGATTATTCTAAAAATATATTAAGTTCGTTTAAGTTTGTGAAAGTATAGATGATTGAAAGTTGATTTTGTAAATCTCAAAAAAAATTGAAAAAATTATATTGGTTACAAAGAGTTATTTATTGATTTAAATGAGTAAGTCTCCATGGTCATTAAGAGTTATCTGTTTTAAATCCTACTTGCTATTAAGAATTATTTGTTGATTTTAAAATGAATAAATCAAAACCAATTGTTAAAAGTTATCTATTGATTTAAAAACCAATGAATTCTATCAATTTTTTAAATAAGGGATAGATATCTTACCAACTTTCACCCAAAAATATAATTACCACTAGTTTTTTACCTACACATTTATTAAGGTCAACCTAATTCTTTCTTTAAAAAGTTGTGAGATCTCTCCTATCCAAAAAAAATAAAAAATAGAATATTTGGTTACCTTTTGAAATTATCTTTCTATATCTTTTTCTATAAATATTTTACTCATACTAAAAAAATTGGATTATTGATCCTATTCCAAAAACTTAATGATATACGACAATCCATATTCTATGCTCATTTGAGGCGCATTTCTTACCTTTCTTTTTGACATGTTTTAAACATAACAATTCTTTTCATTTTTTCTTATTTCATTCAATATTATATTTATTTTATATTCTAGGTATACATATGATTAATTTTTTTGGTACTATCAATGATATTTTTTCAATTTTTTTGGTACTATCAATGATATTTTTTCACTAAAGTCTTACACCACTAGATCAATATCCAGTTGATTATACATGATCAATTTGTTAATACTTGTTTTATTTTTCATTTATTTAATAATAAAATATTATGAATATAAAAGTAATAAATAATAATAATAAAATAATAAGTATATATTTATTAAAAAATATTATTAATAAATGATAATCCTTTTTAAAAATATTTTTTAACAATAAATAATAAAAAAATTAAAATAACATCATTATCACAGTTCATGATCAATCTCTTGATATAATGTATATGAAGATTGAGTTAAAATAATTATGTCAATTTTTTTCCTCATATTATCTTTGAATAATAATAATATGTCACTTGTATGCATTAAATTTCAATTTATAATAATAATAAAATAATAAATGAAAACATTTTACATGATTAATAATCAAGGATGAAAGAATAATTGTGAATATTCGCTTCTTTTCATCAACTCATATCTTCAACCAATAAGTTGTTTGCGTTTCTAAAAACAATTAAAATGCTCAATCAATTATACATTTTCTACCAAAAGTTATACAAGTCTTGATTCTGATTGCACTTTGAGATTTATAGTAGTAGATGAGTCCCAGACATAAATATAAAAAAATATTTTATCATTTATAAACAAATTAATTAATAATTAACAAAAATAAACAAACAAAACTACAATGTAGTCCTTGCAATTGGGGATAGTATTATCTTAATATAGATGAAGGAGACGTTAACAAATTCTGTAATCCATAATTAACTTCCGAATGTAGATCTCTAATTTTAAGACCAACATATTATGAAATTGGACATAAAAAGGGTTTTATAAACTTTGTCCCATAAAATGTGGCGACGTCTCCAAATAATTTCAAAGAGAGTGAAATACTTGAAGTCTTATCTCATTCATTAGTAATACCAATATAAAATTTATACGATATATAAAAGTACTCTAAGTGCTTTCAAAATCACCATTCCTTATCTTTGAATTAAGCAACTAGAACATGCTTTGAAAAGTTCATTTTGAGGGAAAAAGGAGAAAGTTGTAAACAATAGGAATGTATTTAGTTAATCATGTATATTACTTTACATAGCATGAAAATAATGAGTAAATATGATTTAAATACATACAAGATAGAAGATAGTTGGAATATTTATGATTAGCTTTTTCAACTAAATGTATCTCTGGTTGCAATAGGATGTGATAGGTTTTCATAATCACTTCTTTGAGTAAATAGGTTTTCATGATTAGTTGTTTCATTAACATTGGATACCTAAATGCAATAAAAGAAAACCATACACAAAATAAATTTTAGTCGGCCTTTATAAGGTCATTTGATTCATATCGACCTCACCTAATAGGATTAAGAATTGAGAGAAAAGATAAACCACTGCGTGTAAACGAACTAATTTGACTTGCATCATTTGACTCATACACATTGGGGTGAGATATTTCTTCATCATTTGTAACTTCTTCAGACTCTAAGGAAGTCGATACTAGCATCAACACTCGCCATATTTGTTGCTCTATCTACACCTTGTCCTTTGTTAGTTCTATAGAACATATTTTACTATAGAGCTTCTTATTTATCAACTTTGGAATCGTCATTAGACATAGTCGAAACATCATTATATTTGGTAGCAACATTTTCACTAAAATACCATATTGGTGAATACAACTTCAAATGTCTATCAATTTCTTATGAATCTTTACTCATTAATCTCAATAACACAAAATATAAAATTAAATATTGATATGTCCATCCCCACATATAATCTCACATTAAACAACTAAAAATAGCCATAGAGAATAAGATATTTAGAAATTACATACTTATGAAATCTCATTTTATCTTGTAATGTGATCGTAGTATTGTGGTTGTGGTGACTGTCACAATCACATCACATCGCAATTGTCGTGTGATATTGAGTCATAATGATATGCTCGTATTGGTTCATAAAGCAACTATATCAGACAACATAAACTCATATTGTATTCAAAATTATTTTTTAGTCGCAAAATAATTCATATCACAACAGTGTAATCTACATCACAACGACTGCAATCACAATAACTATAATCATGATCGAAATTGAAATAAAATATTATGATGATAACTGCAATATTAAAATATAGTACTTTATGAATGTCCAATTGTGAGGCATCGTTGTGTTATAGCACATCCTTCACTTCTCACAAGGAACTGTAGAAAGGTGTTTGTACTTTGTACAACAAGCAGGTTCTGGGCTACTTTAGAAAGTTGCAAACACTAGTTGTTTTTCTCAACCCCATAAGGCCTATCATAATTTGGAACCTAAGAAAGTGTGAACTGAATATCAGAGATTTACCATGTATTAAGAAATTGAAAGGTTAAAAACAACAAAAACCTGGTCAGGATATAACATTAAAGAAGGAAACTGGATCAGTGTTTTATTGAAAACATCTCATTATGATATCAGTATCAGATAATGATTTACACAAAAGTATAGTGCCTGAAACAAACTCTTTTTGTATTCCACATTTATCCTTCGAGTGGGAACATCCACATATATGTGTGACTAACTCTTATAGCAGATATTTTTTCTATCACGAGACTCGAACATGATACTACTTGAACTGACACCCTGAAACAAACTGATATGAAAGGCTAATATCGAATTTGATTAAAGCTAATAAAATTCTTACCAAAGTTCATAAAATTATGTCAATCCCAATAAAAAAAGATAAAAAACATGAGAAGGGTATTGAATTTGAAGAACTAAGTCATTGATTTAGTCCAATAAGAACATTGTATGGTATCAAAATGGAATCTTTTTTCTCACAATAGAGTAATAAATTTGTAACATCTTTACCCATTGATAAAAGCACACACCTTTGTTCTTTTTTTTTCTCTCTCTCTCTTTCATGGATTTAGATATTCAGAATTCTTCTTCTTCTTCTTCTTCCACAATGCATAGTTGGTGGGAACAAATCTCAAAAGCACGTTCTCGCATTCACTCTCTCATCAATCTTCTCCCTTCTTCTTCTTCTTCTGAATCCCTTCTCTCTCTTGCTGATTCTGATCGACCCGCTCTCTCTCTCCTATCTTCCCCCACCGCATACTCCTCCATCTCCTCCGCCCTCTCCGCCCCTTCCTCCGGCTCCGGTTCTGACCCTCTCTGCCACTGGCTTTACGATACTTTTCTCTCCGATGACCCACACCTCCGTCTTCTCCTCCTCTCTTATCTTCCTCTCATTTCTGGCTTATACCTTTCTCGTGTTCATCATAGTTCCATTTCTATAACTCCACCTTCACTTGCTGGTTTTGAAGCTGTTCTTCTCGCTCTATATTCTTCTGAAGTCAAATCTCGTTCTGGGAAACCTTTACTTTTTACTCTACCTGATCTATCACAACCTTCTATTTATCATGCTCCTATTAACAAACCCTTTTCTTCAAAACCCTCTGTTTCTATTGTGTCTCCTTCACTGGAGCCACAAGTTGCTGTGAAATCAACTAAGCGTGCTTCAATTGTTGGTGTTGCTTTTGATTTGTTCTATAAGCATATTTCCCAGATGCCAAGTTGGTCAAAGATTGAATTTTGTCAATTTGCAAGTGGTTGGGCTGGTCAGGATTGTTCCTGTAATGATCAATTTGATGAAATTCATGTCAATGGTTTCGGGGTTGGGGCTTCGGAGTCGAATGAGATTCAGGATTTTGTTCAAGATATGGGGAATTTGGAGATTGAGGAATTTGATAAGGTTAAGGTTGAGGTTGAGGTTTCCAAAGGGGGTAGGATTCCTTTGCCATGGGAGATTCTTCAGCCTGTGTTGAGAATCCTAGGGCACTGTTTGTTGGGTCCTTTGAATTCGCAGGATGTGAAGGACGCTGCTTCTGTCGCGGTTAGGCGTTTGTATGCGAGGGCGTCTCATGATTTGGTGCCACAGGGGATTCTTGCCACCAGGAGTCTCATTCAGCTTGATAGGAGGGCGCGACAGGCTGTTAAGTCGGCGGCGGCTGCTGTGAATGCTTCATCCAATGTCAATACTCCTACTAAAGTCAAGAAGCCTGAGGTTCTTTTGGTTTCCAAGTGATTGCTGAAGAGATGATTCAGATTTGCCTGTGAGTGTCAAGATATATCGGTACTAGTTCATGAGTAATATGTGTAGTTTAATACAGTAAGCAGGATTCGGTTTGTATCATAGAGTCTTCTAAATCTCATATTTTCCCCTACTGGTTTAGTAGTTTATATAGTTAGCTAGCTATATTTGAGCTTTGTTCTTGCTACAATGTGCTTTGCTTGTGTGTGCGCGTGACCCCTTTGCTTGGTTGTAATGCTTTGTGCAATTTCTATGTGGTGCATTGCTTTTGTTTTGAGTTATTGTTTTACTCTCTAAAGATTGAAGGAATTGACTAAGGTGTTCTTTTGATTCATAACTTGTTTGCAGTCCATTTGCACTAGCTTTTATGTGTTCTGCTCTCTTTTTTGTGTGATGTTAATAACCTGTTCACAACTCAGAATTTTCATTTTTGAGTATGCCGAATATTCAGCGAATGCTATATTTATTATTATTGCATATCCATGCTGAAAATGTTTGCAGCAAATCTATTTATAGTATAGTTTGTATTGAAGGGAAGGGTGGGATTGCTCCTCTACTAAAAAATCCAATGCAATAGTGTGCTTAGGAGATTATGTATGAACCACTTATCCAATGCAATAGTGTGCTTAGGAGATTATGTATGAACCACTTATCCAATGCAATAGTGTGCTTAGGAGATTATGTATGAACCACTTATCCAATGCAATAGTGTGCTTAGGAGATTATGTATGAACCACTTATCTAGAATCTCAATTCTGCTGCAGTTTTTCATTTTTAGTGTGAATGATCGGTCCCTTTAGAATCCTTCTTATTTTAGATTCTGAGGATGCATAGAGAACTTCAATGGTTTGCTTGATGCTTGCCACTAGATTAAAGTGGACAGAATATTAATATGTTATTCATAACTAGGCTTTCTTTACAGCAATAACCACTGCAAGTAATGAAAGAAGAACATGTCATAAAGAATAATAATACTGTATAGGCTAACTGAACTCCATATAGCTATTTAGTTCTTCAAGTGTAAAGGAGTAATGTGCCCAACAACAAATTGTATATTCTGAAAGTAGAAACTTCAAGTTGCACAATTTAGCTGCTACTTTGTGACCTGTATGCTGTAGGTGTGACCTACCCTGTTACACTGTTGTTATTTTATATCTCTTAATTGAGTTCATTGAGAAGAATTGTTATCATTGAGAACATTATCTAGGATTGCCATAGTCATGTTATCCCAATCATCTAGTAACATTGTAACAAGATGCAGCTTTGTTATGGTGTGTTGTCTAGTATTCTAGTCTGGTTCTATATCTGCCTCTTAGGTGCTTCTGGTAAATATGGCAGCAAGCTAAGAAATCTGACTATGACTATCTTGGATGAGATCATATCGTTTGTTGTAAAAAATGTGTCACTCCATGTGCCATTTGCTGTGGTTGATCAGAAAAACACTTGATTATTAAACTTTTAACTTAAATATTATTTTTTTCAACCAATCACAACAAGTGACACATGGAGTGACACACTTTTTGGGACAACAGATGTGCTCCCGTCTTGGACTTTGGAGGATTTTACAGTGTAGTTGATTACTTGGCTTGTAAGGTCTACTGGGAAAAATATCTTAGTAGAAGTCTTGTTTTGGTCACTTGGAGGGTTTCCTCTGCCCCTTTTGTATCAGATTTTTCTTGTGTATGAAGGTAAGTGGTTTTTCGGTTTTCCTGTCTAAGTTTCCCCCCCTCCATTCCTAACTGGATCTTCCATGGCTCTTGTTGTGAGATGTTTCCAGCTTCTTATTGCACTTCTGGCTTTCATGAGAAAAGAAAGGATCTGTATATGCTTCCTGATTTTACCTTATGGATGTTTCTGTATGTATGTGTTTGACTTTATAGTGCATGTGCCTAAGTGATAGAGATATTATCTATTTATAATCCTATGGACAATGGTCTCAAATTGATGGATCAAACTATAGGGAACTGATGCAGTTGTATGATATTTCTTTATCTCCCTTATAAGAAATCATTTACACTAAAATAGCATGCTTTATAATCCTCTTGCTTCCTGTATGTTTCAGGACATGTTTATGAAAATGTTATATTTGATTCTGCTGTTTACATTATGTGCAATATCACATTGATAATTAATTTAACTATTTTGTGGTATAGTCCATACCAAACTAATGGGTTGGTCAGTGCAAAATTTTGATGTTGGGTGTGAGTGAAGAATCAGTAGAACATTAAACAAAAATGGTGAAATATGAGAGATTAAACAAATTAAAGGAACACATACATGTATATCAAGAGTGGTTACTCAAGACCACAATAAATTAAACTTATAGAATGTTAATCATTTGGTAGTGGGGATCCATTACATGTTTGACCTGTGAGCCATATGCAATTTTGCCATCAAATTAATGCCTAGTGCCATGTAGCCAGGGACATGAATCTACTGTCACAGATCAATTATATTATGTCATGTCAGTCAAAAAAATTAAATATTTATGACTTTATCAACTTTTGCTTCATTGTGAATTTGTGATTGGTTAGGGACGGGGTTGGGGAGAGCAGATCCCCATCGCTAGACTCATTTTTTTCACATTATGATAAACGTTTAGTATGATACTAGTGATGACAATTTTTACATTCAATCTAAAGTGGTTTAGCCTTGGAAAACTTGAATGAGTTATTAACATGTAAGGTTACAAAGATGTTCACTAAACTTGAATGAGTTGTGTATACTTTAATAGTGTACCATTTTTAGATCGACATGACTATAATCAACATCTTGAAGCAACCAGTTATCAGTGAAAATTAACATCACAAGAAGCACTGTATATCATGATTGTCATAGACACAAAACAAAACCAAGTTCAAGAAATAAAGAGACCATATAATTTTCTTGATAACTAAATGATTTGCTAGTTAAGATGAGTAAATTGTACAGCATGCAAGGTCACCTGAGAAAATAGATAGGTAGATGATAACTAAACGATTGCTGGTTGTATAGAATCTCAATTCTGCTGCAGTTTTTCATTTTTAGTGTGAATGATCGGTCCCTTTAGAATCCTTCTTATTTTAGATTCTGAGGATGCATAGAGAACTTCAATGGTTTGCTTGATGCTTGCCACTAGATTAAAGTGGACAGAATATTAATATGTTATTCATAACTAGGCTTTCTTTACAGCAATAACCACTGCAAGTAATGAAAGAAGAACATGTCATAAAGAATAATAATACTGTATAGGCTAACTGAACTCCATATAGCTATTTAGTTCTTCAAGTGTAAAGGAGTAATGTGCCCAACAACAAATTGTATATTCTGAAAGTAGAAACTTCAAGTTGCACAATTTAGCTGCTACTTTGTGACCTGTATGCTGTAGGTGTGACCTACCCTGTTACACTGTTGTTATTTTATATCTCTTAATTGAGTTCATTGAGAAGAATTGTTATCATTGAGAACATTATCTAGGATTGCCATAGTCATGTTATCCCAATCATCTAGTAACATTGTAACAAGATGCAGCTTTGTTATGGTGTGTTGTCTAGTATTCTAGTCTGGTTCTATATCTGCCTCTTAGGTGCTTCTGGTAAATATGGCAGCAAGCTAAGAAATCTGACTATGACTATCTTGGATGAGATCATATCGTTTGTTGTAAAAAATGTGTCACTCCATGTGCCATTTGCTGTGGTTGATCAGAAAAACACTTGATTATTAAACTTTTAACTTAAATATTATTTTTTTCAACCAATCACAACAAGTGACACATGGAGTGACACACTTTTTGGGACAACAGATGTGCTCCCGTCTTGGACTTTGGAGGATTTTACAGTGTAGTTGATTACTTGGCTTGTAAGGTCTACTGGGAAAAATATCTTAGTAGAAGTCTTGTTTTGGTCACTTGGAGGGTTTCCTCTGCCCCTTTTGTATCAGATTTTTCTTGTGTATGAAGGTAAGTGGTTTTTCGGTTTTCCTGTCTAAGTTTCCCCCCCTCCATTCCTAACTGGATCTTCCATGGCTCTTGTTGTGAGATGTTTCCAGCTTCTTATTGCACTTCTGGCTTTCATGAGAAAAGAAAGGATCTGTATATGCTTCCTGATTTTACCTTATGGATGTTTCTGTATGTATGTGTTTGACTTTATAGTGCATGTGCCTAAGTGATAGAGATATTATCTATTTATAATCCTATGGACAATGGTCTCAAATTGATGGATCAAACTATAGGGAACTGATGCAGTTGTATGATATTTCTTTATCTCCCTTATAAGAAATCATTTACACTAAAATAGCATGCTTTATAATCCTCTTGCTTCCTGTATGTTTCAGGACATGTTTATGAAAATGTTATATTTGATTCTGCTGTTTACATTATGTGCAATATCACATTGATAATTAATTTAACTATTTTGTGGTATAGTCCATACCAAACTAATGGGTTGGTCAGTGCAAAATTTTGATGTTGGGTGTGAGTGAAGAATCAGTAGAACATTAAACAAAAATGGTGAAATATGAGAGATTAAACAAATTAAAGGAACACATACATGTATATCAAGAGTGGTTACTCAAGACCACAATAAATTAAACTTATAGAATGTTAATCATTTGGTAGTGGGGATCCATTACATGTTTGACCTGTGAGCCATATGCAATTTTGCCATCAAATTAATGCCTAGTGCCATGTAGCCAGGGACATGAATCTACTGTCACAGATCAATTATATTATGTCATGTCAGTCAAAAAAATTAAATATTTATGACTTTATCAACTTTTGCTTCATTGTGAATTTGTGATTGGTTAGGGACGGGGTTGGGGAGAGCAGATCCCCATCGCTAGACTCATTTTTTTCACATTATGATAAACGTTTAGTATGATACTAGTGATGACAATTTTTACATTCAATCTAAAGTGGTTTAGCCTTGGAAAACTTGAATGAGTTATTAACATGTAAGGTTACAAAGATGTTCACTAAACTTGAATGAGTTGTGTATACTTTAATAGTGTACCATTTTTAGATCGACATGACTATAATCAACATCTTGAAGCAACCAGTTATCAGTGAAAATTAACATCACAAGAAGCACTGTATATCATGATTGTCATAGACACAAAACAAAACCAAGTTCAAGAAATAAAGAGACCATATAATTTTCTTGATAACTAAATGATTTGCTAGTTAAGATGAGTAAATTGTACAGCATGCAAGGTCACCTGAGAAAATAGATAGGTAGATGATAACTAAACGATTGCTGGTTGTAGATTGAACATGAGTAAATTGTATCATTAAATAAAATGAAGCAACAAACATGAGTAAATTGTACAACATGCAGGGCCACCTGAGCAAAGACACTGCATCCAATAGCCACCATAGTCCACAAGTGCAACCTACTGGTGAAAAGAGAGATTACAACATCAATTTGAAGTCATAGATATATACACTCACATGGGCCACACTCAAATGTAGTCAAATGAGGACCTATCTAGCATTGACTCCAAGCAAGGAAATCTTTGCTATGGATATAAATGCTGGAACAATAACTCCTTCATTCTGCATCTTCCTGACCTGCCAGTTAACCCACCAAATGAACTTTACAAAACAACATGTGGTAACATTTGATCTGGTTTAGAAATAATGAGAGATAAGTGAACAACAAACAAAGTAAATATGCCCATCATTGTATCATAACCATAACTGCGGTGTATTTGAATATCGAATTGAAAGAGTATAATAGGTATATATGTATACCTGGAGATGGAAAGGTAGAAGTGAAACCAGAGGTACTTAAATGATGTGCGAGTGCCTCCCCTAATTCTTCTTTTTCAGATTCGATAGCAGGTATAACTGTTGCTGTTTGGGATGCTAGATTTACAGTAGCAGATGACACTTGTGGCTGTTCATAATGGAATTAATTATGGAAGTGAAGTGAAGTATATGTTGGAAAACAGAAAATTAACCTCTCATGTGTTTGAGGGTTAGGGAAACAAATTTTCACTAGGATCCACTAGCCAACAAACTTATTTGACCAACAATAATTCAAACACATTCATCATTCTAATTATAATGAAATTACATTTTTGTCATTGAAAACAAAGGTAAATACATGCACTCACCTCTCCGTTAACGGAGAGGATCCTGGTTCCTGAACTTCGGCGTGAGATAGAAAATAACATGTGAACATGACATGATAGGGTAGCTAGCTCACCAAACTCTAGATTTCAGCGTGATAGAACATATAACACTTATAAGTTATACGATACAACAAACAAGCCCTTAACATCAATAATTGAACACTTATAAGTTAATTATGATAAACAAGATAATATTCAAACCCTATAATATATATATATATATACATATATTTCCTTACTTGAGTTTCAAGAATTCTTTTGACGGTAGATGCACAACCCTCACACATCATTCCCTGACACACATAGAGATAGTAAATAAGTAATTAGGGTTTCAAAATTGAAAAGGATGAAAGTGATATACCCCAACATGGAGAGTAATAGGAACACCAGCACCGGCACCAGAAGAAGCTGAGCACCGCAAAGAGAAGAGATTAACGGCGGAAGATTTGAAGAATAATTGATTTGGGAATTGAGTTTGAATTATGTTGTTGGGCTTTATAAACAGAGCGTGAGGTTTCATCGTCGTAGTCATCGCTAATTCCATTCAATTTCCCTTCTTCTACTCTCACCCCCCAATCCTTTCTTTGGTTCAGAGCGAGTGTGAGACACTATGCTTTTGTATTGTCTCAAACGATAAAAGATAAAACAAGAGAATGTTGATTCAAGTGGTATATGTTTAATACTTTTGTATACTTCCGACTTGGTCAGAATTGTAGAATTGTATCAGGTGTGAGACAATCCAATTGAGAGATGATTTGCTGACAATATAAACATTCTTGCATATATACATAAATAGCTAGATATAACTTTTTAATTACAAAATATTCATACTACAATTAAATATATAAAAAAGTAGAGAGATGTTTAATTTATAATTAAAAAGTAAGGATTATAATGTAAAAGAAAATAAAATGTGAAAAATATTGTAGTTATTAAAAGACCACTTCACATGATTAATTGAAATAAAAGTTTAAACCTAAAGACTAGGAGGAATATGTACTATCATATACTCCCTAATCCTATAATTGTGATTAAAAAATGTTTTCCATTTAGTGAACGTTTAAAGCAATATTAATTACTTAATCATTTAAGTATAGTCTTACCGTAGATATTGTGAAAAATACAAATAAATTGAAAAATTATGATATTGAAAAAATCATAATTAAATTATACTAGAATAAATTGTTTTTATATGCTACAAGGCAAAAGTTATTCGTGATTAATCTTGATAGTTTTATTATATTGTGTGCTAGCTTCTATCTTATATCTGACCTTTTTGATTTATTGGCGATGGTTTTGTTCTTTGTTTATTAGATTTTCTTATTAAATATTTTGTGAAATAATATGATAAGATAAATAAGTTGATGAAATTGTTGGTATCATTGTTTATGGAATTTTAGTTCTCACACCATTATTCTTTTAACTCTTGTGATATATATTATTCTTATTATTCTTGTTTCAACCTCTCTATACGAGTATTGCTCGATTTGGTAGAAGAGTGTTACTGAGAATTGTTTGCTAACTGAGGTTATTGGTATGTTTGATGATGGTGGTTCTACCTTCAACTCTCAATGGTGCTGGTTAATGTTTGATGATGGTGGTCGTACCTCTAACTCTCAATGGAGTTGGTTACAAGAACTAAAAATATTGGAGAAAGTTAAGCTCACGCGTCGACTCTCTATTCATAATACTTTACCTACTAACTCTCTCGTATATTATACGTGTTGGACAACCTTTCCTCTCTACCTTTGATGTACAAATGATATTGAAGACATGCTTCATACCTTTTGTGATTGTTAGAATTATGTTATTCTTTGGCGTTGCTTGAGTTTTTCCAACTTCACCTTTTGAGATAGTGATTCATTATTATCCTCGTGGGTGGATGATTCTCATTCTTCTCATGGTTTTCTATTTCTTGCAGGTATTTGGTGGATATGGAGATAGAGAAATAATTCTATATTTGGTGTGAACTTTTGAGATGTTAACTTTGTGATTAAAAATATTCACCAAACTTCAATTATTGGTATAACTTGGACATCCACTTCGTTGTTATTTCATGCTCAAGTTATTACTGGTGCAAACCAGAGTTTGGGCTCTTGAAATTAAATGTTGATGGTAGCTGCAAAATGGATGATAGTTTGATGTATGGAGGCGAGGTCAGTCGTAATCATGAAGGTAATTTGATTTATGGGTTCATAATTAACTTTGGTTTCATTTCTTCTAATCTTTCTGAAATCAAAGCTATGAAACATGGCTTGAGATTGGGTTGACACTTGAGCCATTACTCCATTATCTTGAAAAATGATTGTCTTTAGGCAATTCATATGATCACTAAGGATTTGCAAATTCGTTCTCATCCATTTGCTCAGATTATTAGTACCATTCGTCGTTTGCATGTGAAAGATTAAGTTGTTCAAGTTAACCATGATCTTCGTGAGGATAACAAGCTTGTAGATTTTATGACCAAGGTTATGCCTTCAATTCGTGATTGTCTTCAAATTTCGGACACGATGCCCCCGTAGGCAACTCATTTCATAGATTTGGATCTCTTTATGTTCTTGTTTCCTTTTATTTCTAAATGTAGCAAAAATAAGACAAAAATGTGACTGGTGGTTAATGGTGATAATTTTAGTATAATATTTTATCTCAATTCATAAATTACTTTAAGGTGATCCACTTATTCCAATAGTACATTTAAAAAACTAATTTCATATCTTAATCATCCATTTTAGGGAATTTAATGATTGAGACATACTCATTATTTTTAACTATTAGATTTCTCTAGAATTGATGAATATGATGCGAAGTAGAGTTTTTAAACTTACTCATCGAGTAAATGAATCATCTCACCCTTAATTATTATATAATATTTTTATACAGTAGATAGTTATTCTTTTAGATAATTAAATTGAAAATTTCTTCATAAAGATAAATAATTATGAATGTTTACATAACCCCTTTTCTTTTCTGAAAGATGTTGTGTAATGATTGAATATCCTTATCTTAATATATTGTAAATAAAAATCATATTAATTATACATATAGAAGCATCTTAATTATTCTCTATTCAAGAATTTAATGGTGATATGATTTATGAAGGAAAATTTGACCACAATTAATTAAATTAAAACTGTATTTAATTTGTTCTTCTCAAGGGAAAACTGGGTTTACAATTGAAAAACAAAACTCATCTTCAACAAATAAAAGTATCATGGAGATAATAAATAGAATAACAAAATCACCACTAAAAGAGTAAAAATTGAAAGGAAAATGTTATCTCTTATAAAAAACTGATTAAGGTAATGAAAAAAGTTATATTTGAAAAAGTGGTAAATTTAATACTGAGAAAACCTTGAACATAATTTTAAAATATAAACTTTACACTTAACAAAAACAAAATAAATGATTCATTAATTTGAAAGTGCAAAAGGGGAGAGAGATTGAGGTTGATTCCAAGATAGGGACATTCGTTAAAACCGGATACGGTCACTAAATTATTAGACATAAATCTCTTTCTTGCAATTAACAATACATGTTTTAATTTAATTTCCCCAAAAACTTTATATCGGCAAAAGAGAAAAAAATATATACTACGCTCCTTCGAAATGTCAACTTTATTTTCTAGGTTCATGGATATTGAATCAATGGAACACACTTTTAATACTTGTTTCACTTTTGGAAGACCTTGGGTTATATCACTTGATCTCAATTTTTTATATATAAATGTAACTAATATATCTCCTTTATAAAGAATTTCTCCATAATGACCATGAACAGTTGCTCTCGGAGTCGTCAAATAAGGGTTAGCCGATCTTATTACTAAAGAATCAATTTGAACGTTGTAAAAATTATTTATTGTATTATTTACGGTTCATTTTTCATTTTTACTGTCCCTTCGTACAAAAAATTTCAAAATGAAATACGAATGATACACTGATTATATATACATTTTTATATTATTAGTACAAAATTAAATATATATTAACTTTATATTCTCGGAACATAAAATGTGAATGATACAAATTTTGGGACGGAAGATGAGGTCCCGAATTACAGCGTTAGCTTTTCACTTTCTGACGTCACTTTGTCTGAGACTTACAAAACACGACAACAACAATACTCTTTCCTCGTTCTTTCTTGGCTCTATTTGGTTCATATTGAAATTCATTTCTCTCTCTCTGATTTAGTCTTCGACATGGCGGAAGGTGTTTCTTATGGATTAGGTCCTCGATTAGGTAATTATTTTCTATTTCACTTTATTTATTCAGTTTTTTTATTTCTTGTAAATTGCTTGGATCATGTAATTGAATGATTTCTTATTATGGAGCTTTGTGGAATTTCATTTTGCAGTTATTTAATTATGTTTCCTTTTCTAAAGCGTGTTAGTCAATGAAAATGGTTTTTTCTTTGATAATGGACATAAGGTTTGGGATTTCTTTGGTGGCTCAAAACTGAGCTCAATCAATTTAGGGTTTTGAATTCTTTTCAGCTAATAATTTTGGGTTGTTGTCAAAAAAGAGATTTTGATGACCCTTTTAGTACAACTAGGCTTTGTAGGTTGTGGAAAACTGTGTTTGATGGCATTTAGAAAATTGTGTCTAGGCTCATCTTTCTTTCTTGTTAGTAATTATTTTACTGATGCATATATCTTTGTGGCTATAGTTTGATTCTTTAAGCTTTTGCAATTCATTGCATTAGTTTATTTGGTTCAATGCTTAATTCAAATATTTGATTTAATTATGAATGTGCAGATATTCAGCAATTACAATTTGAAGCCCAGCATCGGTGGTTGCGGCCTTCAGAAATTTGTGAAATTCTCCGTAATTATCGGATGTTTCACATCACACCAGAACCTCATAACAGGCCACCAAGTAAACAATTTTTCTTGAAATTTGTTAGAAGAAGAGCATCACATACTCATGCTACAAGCTCAGTAGTTTTTAGGATATGAATAGTGTTAATTTGCTGTTCATAGTAAAATATTGGCTCGTTAATTTTAGCCCATCTTTTAGCTCATATTATTAGTAATACTCATGAAGATGTTACTTTGCAACTTAAATTTCATGATTGCAGGTGGTTCACTTTTTCTTTTTGATCGTAAGATTTTGAGATACTTTAGGAAGGATGGGCATAATTGGAGAAAGAAAAAAGATGGAAAAACTGTGAAAGAAGCCCATGAAAAGTTGAAGGTTAGACAAAATTTGCGTGATTTTTGAGTTTGTAGTTAATCAAAGCCCTATAAGATGACTTCAAAAAATTTCAACTAGTCTTGTGTAATTGGAAAACAAGTCTGTATACCCTTTAATAGTTGTTTTCTGGGATTGTGACATCCTTTATGCAAATTTAGGTGGGAAGTGTTGATGTGTTACACTGCTACTATGCCCATGGAGAAGGTAATGAAAATTTCCAAAGGCGAAGCTACTGGATGCTTGAACCGTGAGTATGACCTGATTTACTTTAAGATTTGTGCAATAATATGTCTTGAAAATGAAAGTACAGTCCTATACCACATGCTTGTTGCTTTGTATTATATAAAGCACTACATTACTGCATTTGTGATCATATGTCAACTCTCAACTCCAAGTCAATATGTTCATAAAACCTTTTAAGGGTATTTGTTTGCCCACAAACATTGCAGTTCTAAATTTTTGGCTTTTTTTTGGTGTTTGCTCATGGATGCTTCAAAGGATTTGTTAGCTTAGGTATATTGATTGGGCAGGTTTATTGCATTCTTAGCTTTCTATTGCTTATAATATTTTCTGGTTTGGAAGGTTTCTACTCCTCCCTGTTTGTAATCCACATACTTTCTCGCCAGTAATTTTTTTCCACTGAAAAGAATATAGATGTTTTTAATGCTATTCAATTTATGTCTATTCGGTTGTGTCTTTAACTAGTTAAGTTTTCAATGTACATATACTGAAATAATTTTGTTTTTTATAATTAATCGGAATATGGTTTTCTTGTGATTTTGTTTTACTGCAGAGATATGATGCACATAGTTTTTGTTCACTACTTGGAAGTTAAGGTATTTTGTCCATTTCCTTTTATTTTTTTGCCTTTGTTTATGTTATCGTTGAAGAAAAAGGCCCATGTGTTAAAAACTTCTATTTCATGATGCCTGATAAGATGCATAATAGTTTTTGAAATGATCCTGAAATCTGTATCTGTTATTCTTGAAGTCAGGAAACAAGCTTTTGAAGATGTTCAATGTAAAAGGATCCTTGTTTTATAGTCATGGCCTTGTTTGACTTGCTTATTTGATGACTTATCGTGAGTTCTTTATCTTTCAGGGTAACAAGACAACTATTGGAGGAATTACAGAAAGTGACGACGTTACATCAGATTCCCAAAAGGCCACCTCTCCATCATCTGGCTTTCCATCAAATTATAGTACTGGACCTTCACTGAGTACAGATTCAATGAGCCCAACTAGCAGCCTGGCATCTTTACGTGAAGATGCTGATTCTGGTAATATACCTATATTTATTTCATGGGGGTTTATAATTTTATGTAATACTTGTGAACTGAATTAATATGCTAAGGCTTTAAATATCATGGTGTATTGTCACACCACATATTTACTTGAGAGTTTGTCTCCTCTCGTCACACACAAATGGTTTGATTGAATTTCTTCCTAGAGGATATTCACCAAGCAAGTTCTGGATTACACACGTTACGTGAGTCACAACATATGGGGAGTGTTCTTCCGATGGACAAGCATGGTGCTGGTTTGAACAGTAATTATCTTCTTCATCCCATTTCAGGTTATCTTGCTTTTCTCTCTCTCTTCTTTTTTGCTGTCTGATATGATTGTTTGAATAGTAAGTCCCACATTGCCTTCTCGTCGTTAGTTTAAATATTTGTTGGACTATTCTCTCATTACCAATTGGTTTTGAGATAAGACCTTAACATGGTATTAGAAGCAGAACTCAACCTCTCTCTTGTTGCCATAAGCCAAAAGGTACCCTTTCGTCATGGGTCAAAGGTAACCCATTGCCTTGTCCAACAGACTTCTTTGGAGGGGCATGATGGGAAGTAAATTCCTCATTGTGTGCCTCATTGTATCAGGAATGGTTTAAATACTTGTTGGGCTACTCCTCTCATATCTAATTGGTTTTGAGATAGAACCTTAATAACTCTTAGCATGCAACCTCTCAGTTCATAACTTCAATTTGACAAGTAGGTTTTCTTTTGAATTTATTAAAATATTTTCAGGTGATCATGGGCAGTCATCACCTTCTGGAACAGATTATATCCCACTTCTTCCAGGGGATAAATTTGGAGGAAATGATAGTACCTACATTGATGGCCAGAAAGTACATGGCATGGCATCCTGGGACAATGTCTTGGAGCAATGCACTATGGAATTGCATACTGATCCTTCTGTTATATCATTTCCTTCCATCCCATCTAGTTTGGTGGGAAACATTCTTGAACAAGAACATACCATTTTTGGTGACCTTTTAGTGGGTAGAAGTGGCTTCACGGAGGAGGCAAGGAGCTCACAGTCTCTCCAATCAAATTGGCAGGTACTTACTGTTATTGCATGGCTGCATACTTATCTGTCCCTAGCATCATCTGGGACTAACATTTGTTAGGATGGGAACATCATCATCTGAGAGTCTTCGAGACTGAGACTGATGTGAATTCCACTTGAACTAAAATATTTATTAACAATTTAAATTAAACTTACTGATGAACTATATGGCATTGATCTCCTTGTTGCACTAACTGGTTGAAATTTTATAAATACTAGAATACATTTGAGGGGCTCTCTTCTTTATTACGTTTTTTGGTGTGACTCGAACCTTCTCAAGATGTATCTTTATTCAACTTCCTCCTTAGATGAGTATTTACTAGTATGAACTCTTCCTAAATACCTTAGTTTGTACCCATGATAGCATATTGACTTGGCTTGGTGTCAATAATTTTAGATTTTGATTGCTATATTTGAATCTTATGTTTTAAACTGGGATTTATTTGGTTTCTCATGTATCAAAGTTTCAATCCACACCTATTATAAAAAAAATTCAAAGCACACCAGCTCATAAGATTTCGCAAAAAATGTGTAACTATTTCCATCTTGTTATTTGACTTGATCCAGATTCCTTTTGAAGACAATTCAGGACACTTTCCATCCTTAACCCAACCACTGAGTTTGGATTTGGGATCAGAATATAGCACTGGCTTACTAGGGAATGAAACTCATAATATAAGTTCTGATATTGCTCCCAACCTGTTTAATTTTCATGGTAAGCCAAAAGAGCAGCCTGTGCAGCAATACTATCCAGAGCATAATTCAGACGGAGAACCTCAACTAGAACTAAAATCCAATTATGCGAGTGAAGTTCCTGGTGAAGAAAGCGTCAACTATGCCGTAAGCGCGAAGCGCACATTTTTGGATATAGACAAAAGCCTGAAGAAGGTTGATAGCTTCTCTCAGTGGGTTAATAAAGAACTTGGAGATGTTGATGATTTGAATATGCAGTCCTCACCCGGTATTTCATGGAGCACAGATGAAAGTGGGCATGTGATAGATGATGCCTCATTGAGCCCATCCCTCTCCCAGGACCAGCTGTTTAGCATAAATGATTTTTCACCTAAATGGGCATATGCTGAATCAGAAGCTGAGGTACTGATCACACTGTTAGTAATTTCAATAAAAAAGATAATCAAAGGTGGAAAAATATAGAATAAACATCAACTTGTATATTGATGTTGGATTCCATTACAGTTGAGGATTAGTTTTTCTTCAGCCAAATATTTAATAGCTATGTAGTTTCCTTCCTTTTCGCTCAACTTTGTACTGGGAATGAGTATTTTTCATTGAGGACAAGAGCTTTTTATTTTTTGCCTTTGGTATCAGCCATCTTGTCCTGGTCTGATGTATGCAGTTTCCTCGTTCGTTTTTTTAAATTTAAATGTTTTCCACTTGTATTTATTTCGGTGTTACTCCTTACATTTGTGGTGCTTCAAATTACTCCACAACAGTTTTTCCCTTTCCTGCTTGGTATGTTATATATGATTATTGCTTTTACTCTTATATTTAGGTCTATGTTGCTAACATGCAATGAGAAAGAACCCAGTGTAGTTTGACTGACATATATCCTATTTAAAACCATACAGGTGTTGATTATTGGAGCATTTTTGAAGAGCCAACCTGAGGGGACAACCTGTAACTGGTCCTGTATGTTTGGGGAAGTTGAGGTTCCTGCTGAGGTTTTAGCTAATGGAATTCTGTGCTGTCAAGCTCCACCTCTTAAGATTGGACGGGTCCCCTTCTATGTAACATGTTCGAATAGGTTAGCTTGTAGTGAGGTGCGGGAGTTTGATTACAGAGTTGGCTTTTCTGGAAATGTAGATTTTGCAGATATCTATGGTAGTTCATTTGAAATGCCACTTCATCTGCAACTGGAGGAGTTGCTTTCTTTAAAACCAGTGCACCCTTCAAATCTAACTTTTGAGGGTTATTCAGAGCAAAGAAACATAATTTTTAAGCTTATTTCGCAGAGGGAGGAAGAGGAGTATTCAAGTAGGGAAGAGTGCACTGTGAAGAAGGATATATCACAAGAAAAGGTTAAGGAGCATCTTCACAGGCAGGTTAAAGAGAAGCTGTATTCATGGCTTCTTTGCATAGTAACTGATAGTGGTAAAGGGCCAAATATCTTAGATAAAAACGGGCAGGGGGTGTTACATTTAGCTGCTGCTCTCGGTTATGATTGGGGCATAAAACCAATTTTAATTGCTGGAGTTAATATCAATTTCCGTGATGTGAATGGTTGGACGGCTCTACATTGGGCTGCATTCTGTGGCAGGTTAGGGTCCTTGAGATTTTTTTAACCCTTAAATCTGTTTATTCGATTGTCCGTAAGTTATATTTACCAGTCCGGGTGAACCTTCCTCTTCTACCTTGATATTCATTATATTTTCAGACTTTTAGAAATTGTTTACATATTTTGTTTGTACTAGCATATGAAGCTATAAATTTCAATATTGTCCTGCAAAGGGTTCTGGCGTTTTGCATGATCAAATTTCCTTTCCATTTTATATTTGAACTTCCTTTGCGCTAAACTTCGCAGCGGTATTCCCTACACATGTAAATTGACCCACTTAGAGTTATCCCAGAAATTGCCTCTGTCAGTTAAAGTCAGATTGCATAAGTCTCTCTAGGATTTATAATGCTTACGTCATTTCATCAGAAGATTTACTGTTTTTATGTCACAAATGGCTCATAAATATATTATGTTCAGGATAACACTAATTGATTCCTTGTCTTATTCTTTGTCCTCCTTTGCTCAGAGAGCGGACAGTTGCTCTCCTTGTCTCCACAGGCGTGGATTCTGGAGCATTGACGGATCCATCTCCAGCATTTCCTTCAGGTAGAACACCTGCAGATCTTGCATCTAGCAATGGGCACAAAGGAATTTCTGGTTTTCTTGCCGAGACTTTACTAACCAGTCACCTCAAAACTCTCACAATGGATGAACAACACAAAGGTGGTGGGCAACAAATTTCAGGATTGAGCTCAGTGCAGACAGTTTCCGAACGAACTGTAACACCTGTGTTCTACGGTGATATGCCAGATGCCCTCAGTCTCAAGGATTCTCTTACTGCTGTCCGCAATGCTATACAAGCTGCTGACCGTATACATCAAGTATTCAGAATGCAGTCATTTCAGAGGAAGCAATTAAATCAGTATGAAGATGATGATGATGATGGGTTTGGGTTGGCAGAGCAGCAAGCTATTTCCCTTGTAGCTTCTAAGTCATGCAAATCCGGACAAGGAGATGGTTTAGCTAATACTGCTGCGGTACAAATACAGAAAAAGTTTCGTGGTTGGAAGAAGAGACAAGAGTTCTTGTTCATTCGTCAGAGAATTGTTAAAATCCAGGTGCATTGATATGCTCTATCTACTTGGGTTTTCATTTTTAACACCATGGAAGTTATTTTAAGTAAATAGGACGTTAGATATTTTTAATTTGCCATTGGTCGTCCTATCAATAACTCTGCTATTCATAGATTTAGGAGAGAGTAGAAAAAGACATTCATAGATTTACAACTAGCTTGAAGTTCAATTGTCTCTAACCCAGTCTTTAAGGCTTGATGTTGGAGGTTTGATCTTCCACCAATCCAGCTCCCCCTTTCCCTACCTAGGTTTACCTTCGATATAACTAATAAGTTAAAAAAGTCTGTATAGTGATTGTCCTGTTTTCCTTGTTGTTTCTTTCTCTTGTTTATATTTGTGTCTCACACCTTTTTCCACCGACTTTTGATTTCCATGGTGTTAGGCCCATGTTAGAGGTCACCAGGTAAGAAAGAAGTTTAAAACAATAATCTGGTCTGTGGGAATACTGGAAAAGGTTATATTACGCTGGAGACGCAAGGGCAGTGGTTTACGTGGATTTCGACAAGATGCCCTTCCTAAGGCTCCCAGCCAACAAAGTGATTCTGTGAAAGAGGATGATTATGATTTTCTCAAGGAAGGAAGGAAACAAAGTGAGGAGAAGTTTCAAAAGGCCCTTTCAAGGGTGAAGTCCATGGTTCAGTATCCAGAGGCACGAGCTCAATACAGGCGACTGCTAAATGTTGTTGAGGATTTCCGTCAAACCAAGGTATTTTCCTAAACATCTAGCAGATGTCTGAAATTAACATTTGGCTTGGTGTTTGTTTGCCGTAGCTTTGAAAATAAAATTATTTCAGTAATTGATTATAAGCTGCATCCATTTATGTTTGGGTTTGAAAAGCGATTTTAAGGTAATCTCTTTGATTGAATTGTGTAACAAAAATGGATTTTACATGGTAAATTACAACAAAGGGCATAAAAATGTTTTGTATAAATTAATAATATTCGTGTGATGGTTAATTTGTGAGGGGTGAACTGGAAATATGTGATTGATTTCAGAATAATCCGACCAGCTGTGTTAATTAACCTTGAAACTTCCAGGTTTTAAAACATTAAAACATGTGAAGCTTCATCAATCTTACCTACTACACCAGCTTTTCCCCAAAACAGTTGTTTTGCTAAATGAAAAAGCTAAAATCACAATCAAAATTTCTAAAACCATCTTTACCCAGCGAACTTAATGATATGTTCCATTTGATATCTGGCAGACATGCAATATGGAGTTGGTCAATACTGAAGAGACTGTTGATGGAGTGGAGGACTTGATTGATATTGATATGCTATTAGATGATGACAATTTCATTCCTTTAGCATTTGATTGATTCTCTGGTGGCTATTCCTATCTAACATCGTCTTGATGTATATAATTCTTATTCAAACTTACTTGGATCCATGGCTGAATATAATTAGAAATAGATTATGATATAGCTAGCTTGCATTCTGGTTTGACAGATTCAGATACTGTAATCTAATGAGATATGGTTTGATTTTGTTTATGGTGGTTTTTATATGAAAGGATGGTTCTCTTTGTACTTGGTTGGGGATTATAGCATAATGTATAACTGCAGCTTGTATAAAAGTGGAGTGGACTGTGGTGGGAGGAATTATAACCAGGTACTGATTATGATATCTGACCTTTGTTTTATGGAGAATATTTTATATCCCATTTTTTCTAGGAGCTCCTTTGGTTTATTTTCTGCAACTTGTTTATCAGTTTAACAATAATTTCCTCAATTATTTTAAAGTTTTCTACTTTAGTAACTCTAAATCTTTGTTGTAGAAATGCAAGCTTATGTTTATCATGAAATTTGATCAATCTAATATATGTACCTCTCATGTAAGCACATCCACATTGTCTTGATTATCTCCTAAATTTATCATTTCTCATTTCTCAATACAAAATTATCCCCAACATTCCCAGTATTGTAGATAATATTATATATATATATATATATAAGGTATTATTGTGAAATGAAATATTAGTGAGCATATTCTTGTTCTTACATCTATATTTGTTTTCCTAGGATCCAGTTTGAAAGTACTGTGTTGATTATTACTACTTAATTTTAATTTTATTATAATATCAACATCTATACTTGTAAGATAATAACATCTAAAATAAAAAAAACATGCATATATTCTATCTAAACTTATTTTTGATTTATATATGAAGAGCATAGAGCATTACTTACTTTGTCTCATTAATCCCAACTAGTAACTAGTGATTACTATAAAGGAGTAGAATATTTTTAAAACTAAAGTAACAACTTCACTCACCATAACTTCATACTCTTAGGATAAGGTTTATATAGGTGGTAGAAACTCAACATCAAACCAATTTGGCATGTTAATATAAAGATATATTTGTAGCATTAGTGTGAAACTGTGAATCCTTTTTGTTTGAGTGATGGAGACAAAAACCTCAAATCACACATGCCATCTGATCCTGACATGCAGCAGGATGATATTGACTCAGAGAGCTTTTAATATTTACTTGTTGCATTGGTATTTTCTCACTTTTTGAGTTAAATTAATGCAATAATTATCTCTCTCAGGATTTGTAATTACCTCTCTCGCTCCGAGAAATTGAACCATCAACTCATCAATGCCATGATGTTCTTTTAGTTGTTGCTTTGAAATTATATGACCAACCAAACAATAACCAACAAACCAAAAACTAAGAATCAGGAAGTGATGAATGTTGTATATACTAAACTCTCATATTTTGGTATCTTGATATTTTTTGGTTTCCCACATGTATTTTCGTACCAGAAGGTATTTTTTAATCTACAAGATTCGAACTCACAACTTTGTTTAAGAGGAATTAAACATGTACCATTTGAACCAAAACATCCGGTGTGTTGGCATGTTAATATAAAGATCCTATATCATTATTGAATGTCTATTAAATATCATGAAAAATGTAATTAGTATGGTGAATTGGTTGTTAGGCAAGAGACTCTACTAGATTCCTGATTCCATCAGACACTCCCACCGAACTCTGCTAAACTAGGCTTCTGATTTCTGATGCAATGAGGAGCTGGAACCAGCGTTTTCCAACAAAATCCACCCATCCACGTTTTTCTTTATTTGCATGTGTCATACCAACAACATGATTCACATATTAAATTCACACCTAGTCATCACCATATAACGTTTGGATAATCTCATTAAACACAACACCATCAGATATGAAATATTTACTTTGGTTGAAATCAAATATACCACAGATAAAGATAAATATTCTGGATTTGAGTTGAAAAAATATGACTGAAAGAGTTAATTTCACGTACTTATGAATGTTATCGGCTCAGACGTGATTGTCTCCAATGCGATCATACATGTGGGAAATAAAAAAAACATACCATAAATAGAACAAAAGAAAGAGAAAAAAAAACAGCAATGTTGTGGTTGCACGTAACTATTTCCTCTATTTTACTTGTTTCAATTACGTTCTTCATGATTTCTCTCCTTTTATCCACACAGCATCATCTTCAATTTCAAGAGATATAAGCAATGTAACACTTTTTTCTTTCTTTCTGAGTTCCCCTTCTGATACACCAACCAACCCTTATAACCATTAACCACCACAAAATACGGCAAAATTTCAACGACAAAACAAATTTATCACCGTCTTCAAAATCAAAATCAAAATCCTTCATCAAACAAAAACAACATACCCATTTGAATTTCTTCATAGCCCGTTTCATTTTCTCCACAAACTTTCACGTTGGTCACAAAAAGTTTCAATTTTTTTCATCACTATCATCATCAAAACAATAATAACATGCCCACTTGATTTTCTTCACAACCCATTTCCAATTCTCCATAAAACTTCACATTGGTCACACAAAAATTCCATTTTTTTGTGTTTTTCATTGTTCATTGCATAACAGACATGCTTCTTCCTTCAATGTTGCCTAAAATTTCAAAATACTTCAGCTTCACCGCTTCAAAAGATTGGTTCTACCGCCACTCCTTCTCCATGGCGGGTCTCCGTTCCGTCGCCACCAACCTTGGCGAAGGAACCACCATGCATTGTTGGGTACCCAAGATCCATTACCCTTGCAAACCAAGCCTTGTTCTCATTCATGGTTTTGGTGCTAATGCAATGTGGCAATATAGTGAACATCTTCGCCATTTCATCACACACTTCAATGTTTATGTGCCAGATCTTATCTTCTTTGGAGAGTCCTTCACTTCAAGGCCAGAGAGAACAGAAAAATTTCAGGCTCAGTGTTTGATGAAGCTTATGGAGGCACATGGAGTTCATAGAATGAGGTTGGTTGGAATCAGCTATGGAGGGTTTGTAGGGTACAGTGTGGCTTCACAATTTCCTGATGCGGTGGACAGGTTTGGAGGGACAAACCTTCTTCAATTTATCATTCATGTTTTTTCGATCTTATCAGTTTGGTCATTCAGAAAATGAAAATCCCAAAATGGTGTCTAAATATTTTAAATCTAGGTTAAATTAATCATTTTTAACATATTTTATAACACTCAGTAATGACTAATTTATCCAAAAAGGACTAAGTTGATCTACATTTGAAATTTTTTGGACCATTTTAAAATTTTCATTTTTTGAAGGACCAACTGGTCAGGTGGAAAAAAACATGAGTATTTACTCTTATTTTTTTTTTTATTTTTTATTTTGGTCCTTCCATTCATATGATTCAGCATTTTGGTATCTGAGATTGCAGAAAAGATAAAGTGAGGAACGAAAGGGACATTTTTTTGCAATGTCAGTGTCATCAATAGTATCAATCTTTGAATTAGTTATATAATTAATATGTTTCATAAAAAAGAAATTTTTAGTTAGAAAGTGCTATTAATTGATAATCTAACTTTAATGTTTAACTGAATGCTCAAAACTTATAAACCAGCTCAATGAATCATAACTACTAGTGATATAATAAAAAATGAGTCTTTTCACCAAACATTGATATATGTCAAATAAGTTAATCGAATAATTTACAAAATATCAGTGGTGTTAACTGTTAACAAACACAATCTATGTTCAAACTCAATTTAGAGTAGTCTTTTTGTATCAAAATTGTTTGTTGCCAATCCCTTATCAGTATATTTGGCCCCTCACTCTCATGTGTTCTGCATCTGTCCCTACAGGTTAGTGCTGTGTTGCACTGGTGTTTGTTTGGAAGAGAATGATATGGAAGATGGACTCTTTCGGGTTTCGTCTTTGGACGAGGCTTCTAGCATTTTGTTGCCTCAGACACCGGATAAGCTCAGGGAATTGATGAAGTTGTCTCATGTGAAGCCTATTAGGGGTGTCCCTTCTTATTTCCTTGCAGATTTCATTCAAGTATGTATGCCTCTTTTTCCTTGTTTATATATTGTTTTCGTGGATCGGAGCTTTTCATAAATGTTTTATATTTGGAACAGTTGGTAGTTCGAAAATGCGCAAAAATCTTCATATTAACTTAATTATTAAACCCATAAGTATGTGCATAAGCATTCAATTCTAGCTGGTTTTTGACAAACAATTAATCCCTTTCCCCCCTCTTAATAATATTGAGTTATTGATCATGTCTGTGATTATTAATCTGGACAGGTGATGTGTTCAAATTACGTTGAAGAAAAGAGAGGACTGATCGAGGCAATACTAAAAGGTCGACAACTTTCCAATCTTCCTAAGATCACACAGGTATTAATTTATCCTCACTAAACTAATTGTACATAGCTAGCTCTCTCTTTCTTGTTTTTTAATTTGTGTTTTCCCACCCTAATGGGACATACTTGGTGATCCTTGTTGTTATCATACTTCGTCTTCATAGATAGTTAATTTGGTAGCTCGTTCATGTCGTATTTCATCATATAAGGAAGGACTATACCGATAAAAGAATAGTATGTCGAACACTCTAAAATGCCTATGTACCCTATTAGAATAACTGTTAAACAAATCTCAACATTGTTCATGCTAGTAAATTAATCAAGTGCTTCACCTTCCTTTAAATATCTCTAGTTATTTGAATATTTACTAACATTGTGGATTACAATAAACAGCCAACTTTAATTGTATGGGGAGAACAGGATCAGATATTCCCTCTGGAATTGGGCTATAGATTAAAAGGGTAAGATTTCAACTTCATTTTGTTGCTTATAATATGCACTGAATCAAGCATAATCTTAAACTAAAAAGTATGAACTTATGTTTGGAACAGGCATATAGGTGAAAATGCTCAAATAGTAGTGATTAAGAATGCAGGGCATGCAGTGAACTTAGAAAAACCCAAAGAGTTTACAAGACACTTGAAATCATTCCTTATTGATACACAATCAATGACTCCTTCCTCACAACTTACTTTGAAGGAGCAAATTCAGAAGACATTTGCTTTCAGTAAGTGATGGAATTTGTTTATTTTGCAATGGCATCATCAAGATGGAGGAAGCTGCAATTTATAACTTTATTATAGCACCTAAAAGCTAGAACCAACTTACCCTGCAAGTGATTTCAGCTTCTTAATGAGCTTTTAATTTTAAGTGAAGTCTTTTTTTGGACAAGTTTCTTTCATTTTTTATGAGGGTTAGAAGTGGGACAGTTTCATGTTACTATATAAATTAGTGTTATTATGTATACTCTTATAACAAACAGTGTATCTTGTGGAACAAGTTTCTTCTTCTTATATAAATCTGTTAGATTTTTATTTGTGTTTGATGTTCTGAGAAAAGATTAAGAGGAAACATTGTGGATCCTCTTTTGTATTGATGAGTGTAAGGGTCACTAATATTGATGAATCTATACATCTTTTGCTTGGACAAGAATGGTAATATACTACTTTAAAAATATTTTCACACTATCAACTTATTATACGACGTACTTTTAAATAAAAGTAATACACACTTATGAATGATAAGGATATACTGACTTAAAAAACTTCAAACTAGCAATGAGTGAATATTAAACTCTATACTACATAAATAGAAAAATATAAGAAAAAGTAGTTTTATTGTCATCATCACTTTTCAAAACTATTTTGTTTTAGAAAATAACAATGTGAGATAATAAATTATATATAAGCAATTTGACAAATTATGAAGTAAACAACTTTTCTTGGCAGGGTTGAGTTGGTATAAACATCCTAACACTAATACTATACCAACTTTATTACTGTCCTTAAATGGATTCAATATCTTATTTTATACTTATATACACATTTTCAATAAATTAAACAATTCTTTATGCAAGTCACCATTTTCTCTATTTCTACACTGAGAAAGTTATTGTTATGATGGTCGAAGCATTCATTCATTAATCAACAAAATATTCTCTCCTCCTCTTATTTTAATTATCACCTTAAGTTAATCAACATATTCTTAAAAGAGTAATGCGATATATCATTTGTAAATCAATCATTAATGAATAAAATATAATTATTCTTTATAGAGCCTGAAGATTTGTAGAAGAATATATCGTTTTCCTTCTTAAAATATTAACAATACAAGAAAGTCATATAAAATCAGTTTCTACCTAAAACAAAGTTCTAATATAGTTGAAAATTATAACAAGGTAAAAAGTAAAAACAGATTGTTCATAAATGCACTAATGCAAAATATTAAATCATCTAATCATCAAAGACATAATATTTAAAAGGATTTAATATGTATACACTAATAGTGTAAATATTTTTACACTGTCAATCAATTATCCATCATTCATGTGTTAACTATCATTGATTCTCATACAAAAGTAATACAAATCAACGGTGAATAATGTGCCGATAGTATAAAAAACTTTACATTGATGATACATAGATTTTAAACTCTATTTAAAAATACACTCTTTAAAAAATAAAGTCATCATATTAAAAAAATATTATTTCCTTACTCATATTTTTCCCATATTTTTCTTCTTGTTTCTCTTTATGCCAGCTTTGACCAATAGCCTAGTCAACCTTATCATAAGATATGAGGATATTTTTGGCATTTAACTTATATAGCATATACCACCTAGTATCCTCTTTCAATAGGAAAAAGATTTTAGGAAAGAAAGACTTATGTCATTACCAATTCTAATTAAAATTTAGTCATAAAATCAAAAGAGTGTAATATTGATACACTGACAGTGTAAAGAATTATGCACAATCAATGTATCATCCACCTTTCATTTGAATTGTTTTTTGTAAAAAGTTAAACATAATTGAAAATGAATGGTAGATAATAGACCGACAGTGTAAAAACTCTGACATTATCGGTGTATACATCTTTTTCTCAAATCAAAAAACAAAAATACATAGTATCTAAATGTAACGTGACGTATCTAAGTTTTTGTCGATTTCAGGATTCAACAACTCAAATCTGCTACCCAATTTGCTAATTAATTATATTCTTAGTATTATATAAGAGAAAGAGAAAGAAAAAGGAGAGAAAGAAAAGGAAAGAAAGAAAAAAAGAAAAGGAAAAGCAAGAGAAAATGGTTCAGAAAAATAACCAGAAGAGTTTCGACACGACGGCGCCACTCCCAGAACCACCGCTTCTCCTCCTCCGTAACGTAATTTCTTCAATCCTAAACCTCATCAACCTTGAAAAGTCATTTCTATCCTTCCTCCACAACCACCACAACCTTCTCGAAACGTTTCGTTTCATTTTCATCACTATCTACCTTTTCTTCATCCGTTTCGTCCCTTCCTTCTTCCTCCGATCATTATACAGATACGATACGGTTAAGGCTACGAAACCGTATAAATACTTATACGACACGCGCGCTCCGCAAAACGACACCGGCGTCGGTCGTATGCTATCGCAGTTGTTGACGATATTGAACGACGTGCCGGTGAGTTCAAGGAAGTACGAGTTGGTTCGCTCTTCGGCTGAAAGGATTATAAGAGATAACCACGAAGAGGGAGTTCACGCGCTGCGTGAGGTTAACCGCGTTGTTTTGTCGGCGGCGTTCGCGAGGGCGTTGGGGCAGTTGGAGAAGGAGGCGATGGAGCGAGTGGAAGGAGAGCGCGTGGAGGGAGATTATCAGTATTATCTGAGGAGAGTTGTGAGGGCGGTTGGTTGGAGAGGGAGAGGAGGAGAAGGGAGGTTGAGTGGGGTGGAGGCGGAGAAGCTGGCGGCGGAGCTGATGTGGGTGGCGGAGAAGCTGGCGGAATGTGGATGTGGAGAGGAAGCTTCTAGAAGGTGGGCGGGTGCAGGGAATTTGGGTTGCATCGCTCTAACCGCTGACCCGCGTTTGCAAACTTCGCTTCTCAAACTTTCAGGTGAATATTATTCGCTACTTATCATATTGTTGATCCGATTCAATGTGTTGGTCTAGTGATATATGACCTAATAAATCCCCAGTCATGCACTCGAGGAGAGGTTATTTCCTTTCCCAAAAGCCGATACTCGGCAAAGTTTAAGTTGTTGTCCGGTGCCTAATACAACCTTGCTTAGACCGATTATGTTTAGCATCAAACAAATGTAGTTGTGGATCTGATCTAATGGGATTGTTGTATTCTTCTTGACATTAGATTAATGGTTGGTGAGCTGCAATGTCTTCTTCCCTATAAGGGTTTAAGGAATAAGACATAGCAGCCAGCTCAAACAAGGGTGAGTTGCATCAATTAGGTTGGTCAAGGTTCAATTCTTGTTAGGATTCATTGTTGGTGAATAGTATTGCTGTAAATGCTTGTTATGCTAGGAGGCCTGTCCTAACCCTTTAGATGAGGCAACTGCTCTTGACCCAAACTTTTTTCTACCGAAGAAAAGAGTGGAAAACAGCAATGGCCTACATAATTAAGTGATACATGTTCATTAAGATCAAGTACCAACCCCATATATTTGAGATGATTCACATTGATTGATGAAAAGTACTTGGGAGGCTCAGAATTTCTAGTCTTGGTTTTCAACCTGCGCGAGTGTAAATTAGTTATGGTTTGTGCTGGCGATTTCATCCTTAGATTAAGTTCAGATTTAGGTCAATCATTTATATTCTCTAACTGTAAGCTTTGATTTGATTGCAGCATTCTTGTTCAAGGAAGCAAAAGACATGGGGCTATATGAAATAGAGGAAAGCAAGAAGAAGGAATACATGCAAGTGAAGTTGAAGATGTTACAATCATGGTTGCCATTGTTGTGCAGGGCCAGTAATGGCACCGATGTCCCGGCTTTAAGCATTCGGGAGAGGGCCGAGTTAGAGAAGGTGTTGGAGGACATTATCGAGAGGTTGGAACAAGATGAACAGGAGCAGGTTCTTTCTCTCTGGCTCCACCATTTTACACTTTCCCCATCCTCTGATTGGCCAAACCTTCATGCATGCTTTGCTCGTTGGTGCACTGCATCTCGCAAGCAATTAATCTAGATACAAATATAATTACCACAACTTTCCTGTATTTTGAAGGTTCTTCATCATGCCATCTATTTTGTTGCCTACATTGTACTTTTATTCAAACAAGCATTTATTATTATGAAGGCTAATTTAGGGAAGATGTAGATGTTTACTTAAAAAATTGATATCATTATAATATTATTAAATTTTGTTGAGCCACTATATTGGATGGTTGGTTAATTTTTGGCATTTATCTTACAGAATTTAATTTTGAAAATTGACTTAGTAGAAAGGACGTGGCAGAACCCATTGTTTGATAGAAATTCATCTTACTCAGGAATTTAATGTTGGGAATGACTTAATTTGCTTTTACAGTGAGGTATATATGATTATATAATTGAATTAAATTAGTGAATAATTAGATGTAATTTTGAAAATTGTCCTTCAATAATGGGACTCGTTCAATTTCTCTTTGCATTAATATAGTATTAAATAATACGTGTAATTATGGAATACACACAATACACTAGACAATATTACATGAGAAATATTGGTTCCATATCCAATAAGCAGGACCACGTGGAGATAATACATACAACAAAGTGAGACACAAAATAGTTTCAAATAGATGATACAAACCTACACAGGCACCATAGTCGGGTCATTCAGCAACCGCCCAAAGCTGAAATCTCACAGGCACCATATCATTCACCTGCCAAAGTGAAAACAAAATAGTTTGAAGTTAGTACAAAGAATCATAGGCTAGCTTACCACTGCAGTTGTAACACATGATGATACCACTTAAGGACATTATTATATTCTACTCAAAAAATGTGTAGGAGGAATCAGAGATGGGGCCAATTCCAAAGGGAAACAATTTCTTATGAAAGGACTCAATCAAATTAGAAGCCCTCTCAATCCTCTCTAATGGCTCCAACCTTTTATTTGGGCCTTTGCAGTCTCATTTTTCTTTTTCCTCAACCCTTCCTTACTACAAGCAAAAAATATAAACCAACCCGTCATGCACTAAGTTACCAGTTTGAAAAGTTTTAAATATGCAGGAGAAAAAGAGAAAATCGTTAAATATTGAGGGATCAATATCATTTAAGCCACAAAATATTAGTCAGGGCATAATATACCAAACGATTCTAATCAAACCATTAATATATAGAGTATTAGTCATTACCAGTCTAAAGATGATCGGCATTTGGTGTTCTACTGTCAAACACATTGATTTGACCAGAGATCTTTGCCTTACAAGCTGGACACATGAATCCAACAGAATCTGGCTGTATTTCAGAATCGACAGTGTCGTGGTTAAAGTCTATTCCACACCATATGCACACAGCAGTGAGCTGAGTTCTGTCATCCATATTTAACATAACTTCTTGTTGAACTGGGGATGCATGCATCCCTTCCATCACTGTGTTGCTTGCCAACTCAGTTGTCACATCAGACAGAGTAAGAGAAGTTTGACCACTTGCAAAATCGTATTGAAGACCTATTTCATCCAACCTAAGTTCTCGGAACCCCTTCGCATTATCATGTTCATGGTCAACACTGCAAAATTGCTTTCCACCCTATCAATGAGCAAAACCAAGAATTAATACTGGACAAGATTGTTTCAAGTACACAAGAAATAAACAAATGAATAATGCCGCTATATTTATTGTATTGTTCGGGAGACATGCATTCTGAATCACCAAATGACTGAAAGTTTCAGAGTATTAAAATAGCAGGTTGGAGTGAAATGGCTAAGGACAATGAAAAATTACACTCAACGTTGCATAAAAGCATTAGCTATCATGGAGGTAAACACAGCAGCATGCATGTATCCAAACAATCAGTTTCTAGGAGGACCTTGATATAATAGGTCCTGACAATAAAGGCATCCATATGTTATGCCTTATACCTTATCTGAGGTGATCCAAGGAAAACAATCCAAAGATTGCTTTGTAGATATAGATTGCTTCGAATCCCTCGAATGCTCCACGTTTTCTAAAGAAGCTGGCATCACCGTCGATTGAACATTAACGCTAACAGGTACATCTATGCAGCCATCTAACCCAGCGCTCCTATTACTTCTGTCTCCATCAAGCTTAAACTGCTGCTTGGCATTAGTGCAACCAGAGTTTTCATTCTTCTCAGATTCAGGTATCATGTAATTGCCACATAAATGAAGTGAAGAAGGGCTTTGAGAAACTCCCTCCAAATCAATCCCAAACTGATCAAACCCCGCAACGGTCAATGCCGCGTCATCATGTGCATTAACATTTTGCTCATTTACAGAAAACAACTCCAGGTTATCTAGACAAGTAACCATCTTTGCATCTATAACTTGGTTATCAGCATCAGTCTCCTCTACTTTCCCATCCCCAAGTAAATGTGGACAATCTTGCTGATTTAAATCTTGAACCACATTTTTTCCAGTCATGCAATACTCCATTTGCTGTTCACCAATAGGAGACTCCATGTTTATGTCTCGATCTAAGTCACCAACAGCAATTTCTGAAGCGGGAATTAAATTAAGTTCGACTGAAATATGGGGTTCCATGACAGAATTCTCCATGATAGAGTTTTGAGCAATTTCAATAAGGGCATCCATCTTAGAGATCCTTGAAGGTATGTCCTCCTGGACTAGAGAATTGTCACTCCTTTGGACATTTGCCTGAGCTGGCAAATCTTCATCTTTCCTCACATGATTCCTAACATGGATCCCCACGTGGCCATTGTAACGATGCCTTTCCTGAAACATCTTATGGCAGAACTGGCACACAAACTTTCCATCTTTAATTATAACTCCATCTCCAACAGAAGAACCAATTCGATAACGCCTTGTTGTCCTCTGGTGAACTGACAATAGGTGCTGCAAGTATGTATCCTTCTCATCAAAGCTCAAGTTGCATCTGTGACATTCAAATAGGTCATGTATTTGCACATCTGCAAGATTGTCAATCCCCAGTAAGGCCACTTCCTTCAAGCGTTCATTAGAAACAGGTAAAGTGGGCACATCTGAGTTAGCTACAACAATCTGCCATTGGTCTCGATCCTCGTGGGTAACACCTTTAGACTGCAGCACATCCCATAAATCTCATGTAATAAAATGATAAACACATGATTTAGATGGAAATCTCTACTTACATTTTCAGTAGTCATTGTATGTTCCTTCATAGTCACTGTATGTTCCTGCTGCATATGCTCACTCCTATAACTGATTTGTAACTGTGCATCATTATGACTGGAGAGAGACTGCAAATATGAAGAAACTTCTTTGCAAGACAGAAATTGCTGTCCAGTGGGGCTGGAAAATATCAAATACGAGAATATATAAGCCATAGAAAGGGAATGGTACCAAAAGAGAAATTCTCCATGGAATCAAATATCAATCAACATAACAAAGAAAACATATATATCAGAGCAAAAGTCCTTACATGTTCATAGGCAAAGCACATTAATGCTTTATTCAATTTTCTAGCAAAGAAATCAGATTTCTTATACTGGACCTCTACCATGTTAAAAATATTGCAACTTTGTGATGCAATGAAAATTACGTCCTATGTTTTGATATTCTTATGGATGCACATGCACCATTCGTTTATTATATGGAATTATGGATCCAATATGTCCTTTCTCCCTAGGTGGGGCTAGCTATGTGGATCAACACACCATAATGTTCATCGTATATTCCATAGACAGACAATTGACGTCTGAATGACTAAATCCTTACTAATAGTTTGGCCTATAGTTTGTCTTCGTCTCCCTCTAGTGAATGAGCTACCCTCCATCTAATCTATTTACCTTACTAGGGCTTACACAGTCTTCTCCATACAAGTCCAAATAAACTAAGCTACTACCTTTTCTACAAAAGATAACCCCAACTTTTTCTCTAATGTATTTCATTCGTAACCTATCTAGTCATGTTCTCATCATTGAGCGCAACATTCTCATTCATTATACACAAGGTATAAAATTAAAAAAGGGCAAATCAAAATGGAAAAAAAAAGCTTTTTGTATTTAAGATTGACACCATTAGTCAATTTGCTCATTGAACAAGTTGATTGACATTTCGCAAAATCAAGGACCAAGCATTGCTAATCTCATTTACCAGATTGACATTTTATTCTCTAAAATCGATTTTTTTAGAAGAGATCAACCTCATGTATCTGCGGCAATAGATCCAAGCACGACCACCCTTCCTCTTCAACCCAAGCAAAAGCTTCCAACCAAGTGGCAAGACATCGCCGAAACTGGCAGCATCCACAATCTTCCTCTTCCTTCTCCTGCTTCCCCATTGCCCCTCCAAATCTCTCAAAAACCCTAACAACTCCTCTTCACTCTTCAATCCCTCACTCCTTCTCCTCAATTCCTCGCCATACGGATCTTCCACAACCGCCAACGCCAATAAATCGATAGCGACACCGTTTTTGTTCACAATCTCCATTCCTCTGTAACACTCATCCAAATTCACCTTCATCTTCGGCTTCCTCCCTCTCTTCCTCTTCCTCACTAACCCTAACTCCCTTCTCTCTCTCACATCACTAGTATGAGCAACAATCTCCGTGTGAACACTAGGTTGAAGAAGCTCAATTTGATCGAACTTCGGATCCTCTCTTATCAATTGCTTTAAATAATCGATGATTCTACGGTTATCGGTGTTGTGATCGGTGACGACATCTTTGGTGGCAGTAATGAGACCGGGAAGGCGGTGACGGCGGGAGTAGGTTTGTCGGCGGGAACCGGAGCTCTCGTTGAAGAAAGAAGGGTCGATTATTGGAGTAACAAGGTGACACGTTGAGCGAAGATCGAAAGTGGAGAGAGAGCAGAGAGAGAGGTTTTGAATTTCAGACTGTGACAAAGTTGTTGAATCAATGCCGGAAAGAGACTCTAAGTTCAGTGATTGTTGCGGCGGTGGTCGTGAGTTGGTGGCGGTTGCGGTGGCCATGGTTATACGGCGCGGCGGAGAAGAGTGAATGGAAAATGTGAGTAAAAGAGGGAAACATTGACTTCTCTTAATTACTTTGACTACTTTCTTCTTTTGTTTTCTTATCAAAGTCGGAAACAAACATTCACATGTATACAAAACTCGAAATTGAGTATTTAAGGAAATCAAACATGTATCACTTGAAAAACATTCAGTGTATGTTGCTAACTAATATAGAATGGATTTAGGGAGCAATAAACTAATTACATTTAAGCATAATTCTTGCATCTCACCATTGCATTAAATTTGTTTTTAGTTTTATTATTATGTTAAGGGGCATGAGATTAACAACATAAAAGTCATGGGATTAGTGCAAATAGAATGCAGATTAATTGTTTTTATTCTCCATTTCATCATATACTAATTTCATTATGAAAATGAAATTAGTATAATTTTTTATTATGAAAGTGTTGCTGTATAATAGAGTTGTGGAGCATAGAAGCACTTTCCAAGTATATAAAGATACTAACACTATTGTAGTATATGAAAGAACAATTTCCTTTAAAATGATATGAAAATAATTAAATATCCTCCCTCTCTCTAATAATTAAGTATTGCCCAAAAAACACAACTTATTTTTTGTATTGGAGAAAAAAATGGTAATATCCAGTGTATTCTTTCACCTTTTTTTAATAAGGAACTAATTTCTTTTGGGGATTGTGATTGTCCCTCCTAACATGTGTTTTCTCATAAATCGAACACTTGACCTTGTAGATCCGATAAAACCTTATACTATTAGACCAACACATTATTAATATTGTTGGAGAAAATTGAGCTAAGTTGAAAATTGTCTGAAAAATATTTTCTCAAATTCTCACAAGACATCTTCAGTATATTCCAAAAAGTAACACAGGCCTAAGACCTTCAGCTTTAGGTTGGGCTGGATTTTCTTAATGGGAAATTGGCTCAGTCTTCTCTAATCAGTATCTATAGCAACAGTATTGGAATTTTTTCGGATAAGGACGATTAAATCGAATCTGACTCCTCTCTAGTATTAAAGAAGTCAGTGCGGAACAAAGAATATATGCGTGTAAAAAAAATTTAAAAATTTAAAAATTTGCAAGGTATTGGTAAATTATGCATATATGCGTGTAAAAAAAGCTTTTGAAAATAATAATAAATGTAACAATCAATTTAAGTTTGACAAAAAAAAGTATGCATTGACACTACGAGTTTAATACATTATTATTGTATTGTTTATCATTTGTATATAATTATTATTAACTCTTCAAAAATAAATACACATAAAAAGTGAATGATGTAATAATTGTAAATAAATATTTATATTAAGAGTACATAAATATTAGACTCTTTAAGTTTATGTAGTAATGATTATATGCAAGTATATATATGTATAGAAAGTGACTCAGTAATATAAACGTTAATGTGAGAAATGAGAAACAAATAATAAGTATCATTAGATCTTATTTGAATTGTCGAGCATAAAAACATATGCCTATTGAATAACTTTTAAATTTAACCATCCATATATGTTTGTACGATACTAATAAGAATTAGTCCATGTATTTAATGAGTTATATTATATTATATTGGACTCAAATTTAACTCATTTATTTAACGAATTCAATTTATTTAACGAATTCAATTTGTATATCAAATTCAATTTATTTGATTCATGGTTTAAGTATATCAAGCTAAATAATGAAATAATTAACCATGCCCATAAATACTACTCATTTTATTGTTTTAGGTTTGTGTTTCAAATTTTTTATTGTATTGCAATTTCAAAGATTAGTGAAACATTTTTTTCCAATTACATTCTCATTTAATAATCATATACATTTCAATTTTTTTATTTCTTAAGGAGATGGGTGTTTTTGTTAAAAACTTAAAATAAATATTCTTACATGATTTTCTTAATGTGTTTGATAGTTAAGAACAAAGTACTAATTAGGTTGTAATTATTCATTTTGACATAAAATTCTGAATATATTGTGGAGCTACAAAAGATTTGCAAATCACAGAATCGTATATATTAAATTAAATAATAATTACGCGTGCTGATTTAAAAAAGCAATTTCGATCTGGTCCTATTTTGTTTCTTATGACATGAACTCGTTCTATGTGTTCAATATTTTGTTTCCTATCATCCACCATTGATTTATATTATTTTATTTAAAATTTAATAATGGTTAACAAATTATTGATAGATAATTTACTAACAGTATAAAAAACAATTACAGTATCAATAAGTGGTGTGTATATATTAAATCGAAAAACTTTATGTTAGTTGTTGATTTGGTGCGTGCAACTGAGATATCACGTTGGAGCCAGCTTTGTGTTTATTCCTTTATTTATTGATTTATTTATATTGTTATCTTATACCTAAATAGATTCCAAGAGGGCGAAGAAGCTTTTCTAAAAAAATAACAATGGAGATAAAAAGTGTCCTATTTTGAGTACTTAATTTTATTTATTTTCGAATGAACAAGAAGAAAAAGCCAAATTGAAAGTGAAATGGGTCCTATAAATAATTGATTTTAGTATGATCTTAGCCTTAATTAATAGTCTCTAATGTTCAAATTTAATATTGTTGTGGCCTGAAAGCTAGTTCATGGAATGAGACTGTCATCCTCTGTCTCAAAAAGTTGTGGTTCCAATCTCTCTATCCAATAGTATTTCATAAAATAATATAAAATATTGGTTAATTTTTTTATATTTTTTAATTAAATAATATATTTTGATTGATCTGAAACATCAATTTAACATGAGATTTTCATCCTATGGAAAGAGCCTATTACCCATCATTTTCATTCATGATTTTCAAAATCACAAAGTGGATGCACCTATAAGATAAAGTCTACCTTAGGGACATTTTATTGTTGAATGACCCCTTGTTTTTTTTTATACATAAAGACACATTAATTTAGATTAAACAAATTTAAATTTAATTTAACAATAGTAGTTAATTAGAGATAATGTCTGTTTTTTCCCTAACAAGGCAATTTTCAGTATCTATCAAAACAAAGCCGAAGTGATTGTCTTTGACCAAATGGTTTAAATTGGAGACATTATGGAGACATTAATTTAATCAAATTAAACAACCAATAATCACATCCATACAATACAATAGAGTTCCTAAGAAGCAAGTGGATAAGTGATTATTTTAATTGGTGGGTCTACATTCTTCACTATCATCTCAACATTGACTTGATTAAGGTCCCTCACATTGCACTACAGCACCCAACAACAATAAGTTGGTCTAATGATGTAAGGCTCTACTGGATTTCTAAGGTTGAAAAATCGATTCTTGGGAACGACATTTGTTGAAATGGACAGTCACGAACTCCGAAAGAGATTAGTTATTTACCAAAAAAGATAAAGAAATATCCTTGGTAGTACAAAAAACATTAAACTACGCCTCTTATTATTGATGGGTGTTAACATTTTATTGTAATTATGAAGCTTAATTATTGAACATGTTTGATAGATGTTGAAGCATTCATCTAATAGATGAAAAATTACCAATATTATTATAAGAAATAATTTTCCAACTCAAAATTAAACTCAATTATTATAAAATAGTGTTAGATTTGTACCAACAATGAATGGCATTGGAATAGTCACTCATTTGAGAAGATGGTGCCAAATTGGAGACTTTAGTGTTAGACTACACATTTTATTAGTCTCTACACTATTTGATTAAAACTCTTTACTATTTATTTGCAACTATTTGTTATGCTTTCTAATTTTGATTGAGACAAAGTTATTCAATTAATTAATATTTCTATCTACTTGCTACTACTATATGAATTATGAATGAAATATACCTGTATGTTCAAATAATTCTCCTTTTCAATTTCTTGGCCGAAATTTTAGAATTGATCAATATATATAATGAACTGTTCATTGAAAGAAACTATACTACTAAAATTAGGTGTTTTTTTTATAATAAATAAATTAGGTGTTATATTATGACATATTCCTAATAAACCCATCAAAAGTCAAGACCAACTTAGGATATGATGCAGTTCAGAAAAAGGAAAGTACTAATTTATACAAATTGGTACATAATTGTTGGAGAATCTCAAGCCATATTAATGTATTGGAATATTGGTTAAGAAATCATAGTATATATGTGGCTGGATACCACTTTATAAAATATATTTTCCAATTTCAATGGGAGCGGTCCTCTATAAAACTATTATTAAAAATTGTCACTTTTATATAACTTAAAATTATAGTAAAACGGGAATGAAATATCTCCTGATATAAAGAGATAAGTTATCTTCTTCTGCCAGTGAAATCATGACATATGTCATGTTTCATCATTTTCTATAAAAATATTTTTAAAAATAAATAAAATAACACACATATCACATTTTTATTGACCAGATGAGATAAGTTATCATCAAGTCAGTATTTAAATGAAATCAGTGATCAAATAAATCTCAAATGCGAAGCGATGAATATTAATTCTTCCATTAATATATGAGATGGTGATCATTTCATCTTTAAGTAATTTTAGTTAGTGAGTAATTTTTTTAGAGGAGAGATTAGATTATTATTAACTTGATCATTTAAAAGAAAAAATTGATATTTGATTATTAACTACTTCTCAAAACACAAAATGACCACTATGTTAATCATTTAGGAAATAAATATAGGAGGAAAACTCAACTCAAAAGTTAGTTGATTAGGTGGGAAAAATCTTTCTCTTTTAGTAGTTTTATTTACATATCAGTATTCGATAATACATCTTAATCTATCATATAGGTAACTCTTTCTGTAACACAATTTTCAATGTAAGAAATCATTTATTAGGATTTAAACACATGAGAAAAACTCAACTCATAAAACTAATCTATTAGATAAGAGAATCTCGTGACTTGTTAATATATTGAATTTGATATTTTATTTAATGTAAAACTTTTACTTGATGATATTTTCAAATTTAAGGAAATTTGACATGAGGAACCCATAAATTTTGGTTTGTCTCCCACTTACCTTGAATTCTGACAACCTCCATATATATACTAATTAGCTCCATCTAAGTGTAGTGAATTGAGTGGATAATTCAAGTCGGCACCGTCCCAATATGTTCATCCATTATTTCAAAACATTAAGCTCAAAGTGTATATATATATATATCAGAGAAAGATTTACTTACTTTTTTAAATTTACTACTCATTTTAGTCATTAATTTTAGAGAAATTTAATGATTTAGATTTATTCATTAACTCAAATTATTGAATTTCCCTATAATTGATAGCTGATATGTGAAGTAAATTTAAAAAAATATCTCATTCATTCATATATATATATATATATAGGAGGAAAATAGGTAAAGCCGAAAGGCATGGTGCAGACTGCAGAGTGCGGAGGACCACCCATCTGGCCATTAACAATGGAACAAAGATTTTCTCCATTAATGGAGAGACAAGTAGTTGTTTTTACTTATATTTTCAAAGATAAAAATGTACTTTCATAATAAAAAAATAATAAAAATGTTATTATATGTTGCCTTTTGTAAGTTATTGTATATCTCTTGCCGGATCCTTACTCTTAACAACCATGTTCAATGTTGCCAACCCCAACACCTTCCCAATGCTTTCAACTTTGGAAACTACTTTTGTTTTATCACAACTACCAACTTTTGTTTTAAATGTAATAATTTCTATAACTAGTGACATATCAACAAAATATGGTGACTTGTTTAGAATAATGGAACCTGCTTCTTCAATTCAATGCCCCATCCATTAGGGAGTAGGGAGGCTATTATTTTATTTTGCTCACTACTATCACACACCAATATGTATGATGAATAAGATATTTTTCTAACTAATCATAATACATGAGGTGCTATATTTTTTGGACAAGGATCCTCTGTCCGAAGAAAATCTTGTCCTATGTGTAAAGCCAATTAAATTTCATAGAATAATGTATAATATTAATTTATATTATTATAATTTTTATTTTTAATTAAATAAAAAAAATAATGAGATGGGGACATCAAATAGGATATGAATAGGGACATGTGATCTTTGGTTGTATTTTGGAGTGTATTTTTAAGACAAAATTGCAACTTCAATAAAAATTAATGATCATAAATATTATTATCTTTTGATTTTTTAGTGCATTTTCCTACAAATTGTCTATCTAGTAATGAAGAGAAATTAATTATTTTTTTGGAATAGATAAAGACAATGCTTCCACCCCAATGAATAAAGTTAGTACGTAGTTCCTATCATATCAATGGTTGAATTCCTCTCATGGGACCACATATTAGGTCCAAATAACTATGCTTAAAACTAAAATGCATGCATGCATTATTGCTCAATTCACCAAATCTCACTCCAATCCTCCCTCTAAGATGGGTTGACAAAACTTAGTTTTGTTCTTCCTTAATTTTGTAAAAGCCAATTTTTAGATCAAAATTCTTCCTAAACTAAAAGAAACTCAAATATGTACAAGTATAGGTAGATTTAGTGTGTGAGATTGCTTGAGACAAAAAAAAAATTGATCGTATGTTAGTTGTTAGTATTTTATTGTGGATGAGACTCCACCCTCAACTTCCTACACCATACCATCTAATTACATATTTATTTTCAGACAAGAATGACAAACTTAAAAATAACTTTGAAAATTGAGAAATTACACCACCAAGATCAATGTAATTATAGATATAAGAGTGCATGTTGGTGTTTAAGATATATAGCATTAAAAAAAGTATGAACATAACATGAAAAAGTAGGTTGTTATTATTCTATAATCACATACAACTTCGGAATATGAATGGGAGGAGTTTAGACCTATAAGGTTTGTCTCTTTGGATAAAAAAGAATTTGACCGGTGACAATTTCTTATAGAACCCTAACCCTAAGTCCAAGCAAGCCATACAAAACAAGGATCCTTTTGCTAAAATGAGTATGTCTCAATGCATTGGATTAATCATGTTTATCCAAGTAATATAAAAATGTTAATTTGTGTTTTCAGAATTTTCTTTTTAATTTAATGACACTTTGTCATTGGAATGAGACATGAAATTGGAACAAAAATGAGTATAGGTGATTTGTCACCACCTGTTAGGAGTGTCACATTGAGTAAAATAGCAAACTCAATGTGATACTTAAAGCTATGAGATTCTCCAACCTAATAGACTAATCTTTTGGGTTTGAGCTCTCCTTACGTGCTTAAATCCTAAACATTGGTGTCTTTCATTGAGAGTTGTATCACAGAAAGCGCTACTATAAGCTAAATTAAGGTATATTACCGATTACTGGTAGATGAATGAAGTCACCAAAAGATAAAGGACTATCATCTTTCAATGTCGATAGAGTAAAAAACGTCATGGACGTCAGCCCTTAAAGGGACGACAATGTTAGGAGTTATACGTTGAATAAAATAACAAACTCAATGTTGTACTTAACCATGAGACTCTCCTACCTAATAAACTAATCTGTTGGGTTTGGGTTCTCCTCAAATATTTAAGTCCTAAAACCATCACGTCACCCTCCTCGGATGTGGATCAGCTATCCTAAACATGTAGAGTCTGTTCCAAACCAATCGTAGTGAAGCAAAAATAGACAAAATCATGAATGCTAAATTTTTAATTGATGTGGCATATTGTGATTGGTTTGGGACAAACTCCGAAACATGTTTGGGGACATCAGATTCTCGTCCCACCCTCCTCAACAATCCTACAACCTGTCATCCATTACACCCAATCACAAACTCCAACGTGGATTCTTAACAAGTACACACCTCTCCCACAACATCATATAAATACCACCTTAAACCCTTCTCATTAATTCAAACATTCAAAATGGCCTTTAATTACAACTTTGCCATTCTTTGCTCAACTCTATGCTCTCTACTTATCATGGTTAACCCAATAATGGGAGCACTTGTACACCAAGAACCACTAGTTCTAAAATACCATAACGGTGAACTCCTCAACGGTCATCACACCGTTAATCTCTTATGGTACGGTACCTTCACCTCAATCCAACGCTCCATAATCGTCGACTTCATTAACTCTCTTACCTCATCAAAACTCGATACACTACCCTCACCTGCCACGTGGTGGAAAACAACCGAAAATTATAAAGGGTTAGGATCCTCTGCTCTCGTCGTAGGGAAACAAATCCTACACCAGAATTATTCCCTCGGAAAATATCTTAAAAACACGCACCTCATTGCTTTAGCCTCAAATCTAAACGGCGCCGCTTCAATTAACGTTATCTTAACGGACAAAGACGTTGCCGTTGAAGGATTCTGTTCACGATGCGGGACCCACGGTTCAGTCCGAACCGGTTCGAACCGGACCGCGTTTATTTGGGTTGGGAACTCTGAAACGCAGTGTCCGGGTCAATGCGCGTGGCCGTTTCACCAACCTATTTACGGTCCCCAAGGTGCACCGTTAGTGGCGCCTAACGGCGACGTTGGAGTTGACGGGATGGTTATTAATTTAGCAACTCTTTTGGCGGGAACAGTTACGAATCCGTTTAACAAGGGTTACTTTCAGGGACCGGTGACGGCGCCGTCGTATGAGGCGGTTTCGGCGTGCGCGGGGATATTCGGGAGTGGAGCGTATCCGGGTTATCCGGGTCGGGTTATTGTGGATAAGATCAACGGAGCGAGCTATAATGCGCATGGAGTGAATGGAAGGAAGTATTTGTTACCGGCGATGTGGGACCCTCAGAGTTCAGCATGCAAGACGCTCGTGTGATCGTGATTGTGTGGCAGGTCGGTTCGAGAATAAAGTATCTCATTGTATTAGAAGATAATTTATCTTCTTCCGCCAATAAATGTACGACATGTGTATTATTTTGTTTTGTTTTAGAAATGCTTTTATAAAAATGATTAAATATAACACTTGTTATGATTTTAATGATTACAAGAAGATAACATATCTTCTAATAACAGAAGATACTTTATTCCCTTATTAAATTAATGTTTCAGGTTTGAAATTACAAACCCTAGTTTGATATATATCAATGTAATAATGTTTTGATTTCTGAATATAATATTATTGTTTATCATATTTCTTTAGCAAGCATCTTAAGCTTATGGTTCCTTAGGTTTGCTTTATTTTAACCAAATTTTGTTCTAGTCACTTATACATATACTCATCCATGGGAGAGAAATAGCATGTCTCACATTTTAAATCAAAATGTTATTTTTTGTTGTTAATTCTTTTATTTATCTGATTGGTTCAAGACATAAAACAATACACCTTTTGGGACTGGTAATCTTTGTCCCTCATGCACCACGAGGAGCATAGAAAGATTTAACAATGAGACTCTTTTACCACCAACATGCGTTGATTCAAGTGATACATGTTTGATTCCCCTTAAGCAAAGTCTCAGATTCGAGTCTTGTAGATAGAAAAAATGTCCTCTGGGAGAGTTAGCCACACGTACGTGTGGATGTTCCTGGTTCAGATAGGATTGTCTCCAGTGCGAAGATACTTGAGAAACCAAAAAAAAAAAATGAGACTCTTTTATCATGATTGAGTTTGAGTTCAGGTTCGGGTTTATATCCGCCTCAAATCTTGATTAATGGATGTTTTTGTGTTCAGAAGGTGAATCAATGTATGAGATTCCCAACTAATAGGTATGCGAATTTATTTCCATTGTTTAAACCTTTATCTCCATGTCACAAAATGAAAATAAATGGAAGTGTTGCCCTTGTCTATGTTACCATAATTCAGTAGATTCATCTGCATGGGTTGGAATTACATGATGTTTCTTCTTGTTTTTTCAAGACAAATTCTTACAACATAGAAAATCGGGAGAATATACAAGCAGTTAAGGACTGCATTGTGCAGAGGTATTTCTGTTCATAACCAAACAATTATTCAGTCTAAAATATTGAATGGTTATTTGATTTCACTCTTTTATGGAATTCTTTCACATTATGGGATTGAAATATATTTTTTAAAAGTTTTGATTGAAATTAGCTAATTAATTTTGACTCATGATCAATATGTCATTGTTCCATGTTACCATGTAATCATGTAATTTGTAAACAAATTATGCATTGTTATGTTTTGAACTTATGAAACTAAAAAAAGAACTCTTGTGAAGAGTCACAAGAATGTGATTAGACGAAAAAGAAGGAATCAAAACTAAATTGAGAAATAAACAATCTTTCATATAACACATTTGTTATATCATGGAATTCTTATTCGGGTAGACCCATCTTTTATTGCAAGATTAAATGCATGATCATAAACCAGTATTCATGATTCAGGAGCAAAGTAAGAGCCATATTTTTCTAAATTCTAAGTGATGCTAGTGATTGCATATTAAGCCTTCTCTTGCGTAGCCTCTGTGAAATAGCAAATGCAAGCTCAAGAGATTGAGAAGCATTAAGCCTTGGATCACAATGAGTGTGGTAGCGTGAGCTCAAGTCATCATAAGTAATAGTCTTGGACCCTCCAACACATTCTGTCACATTCTGACCGGTCATTTCGAGATGAACCCCACCAGGGTAGCTTCCTTCTTGGTCATGTACATCAAAGAATGCCCTCAACTCAGCCTATCACCAATAACATTAACATGTATTTAACATCAGTAGTTATAAAACTTGAAGTATGCTACAAAATTCAACCTCATGTCAGAACACGACGGAACAAAACATAAGGTTTTTTTTCTTCTCGTTTTTAGAGTATTTTCGAAACAAAACATAACATGACAAAAACATCTTGATTTTGCCATGTCCCATCCTGTTTTGTCTATGCACCAAGTGCTACCTAATATTACAAGAGCAGATGTCAAAAAAACAGCCAAAGTAATTTCCACTAAGTTGTCAGTTCCTGTAACACTGTATTTTCTAACATGCGACTTATTGTGTATATTGTATACCAGTAAATGAAGGGTAAACAATTATATAGATATCATGTGTAAGATCCATAAACTCCATGACCAAGAAGCATGAGTAGGATAGAAGGACAGAGGCAATCTGCAAATTGTACCATTAGCTTTATCCATCATTAAGATAAATTTTTTTGCAGAATCTTTAGTTTACCATATCTTTGAAGAGTTTATGGCAAATTTATGGAACTTCAGGGTTTGGAAAATCTTCTTGCAAATTCATATATTTAAAAACATTGGCCAACCACGAAAAGAAATCCAAAAATAGGTGGTCTGCAGAATCAGTGTTATGTGAATGAACACAAAACGTGAACATTTCTGAGCTAATTTGTAAGCCGTAGAAAAAGTTATACCAGTAACATGAACATAACGCTTCTGTAGGTTCCAAAAGAATTGACCTAGTGCATAGTACCATAAAGCCTTCTTTATGCCACTTGTGTATTGCCTAAATATTGAGTACAAACAAGACAATATATTAAAGGAGACTAGTTTATGTGAAAATTACCCTTATTGAATCAAAAGAGCGTGTTTTAAGTCCGGATGGAGCTTTGATGGTGTTCCCATGCATGGGGTCACTAACCCAAGTGACAATTTGACCTGCACTGCGCACTGCCCTGACAAGATGTGGGAGTTTCACTCGCATATTCTCAGCTCCCATTCTAACAATCACAGTAATTCTTCCAGGCTTGTTTTTCGGGTTCAGAATATCTATCAGCTTCACAAGTTCACGTGGATCCATCTTATCACTCACCTGAAAGCCAAGAACCCTTTCAGAAGCTGCAAATTCTGTCAGCATGCATATTTATTGGATACAATACGAGAAACTACTGCATGGTCCCGAACAAATGGTAAAGGACAAATATTCACTATAGATTTGGAATTAACTCTTATTATCTTAACTCATGATTGCATAATTAATGGTGAAGATGTGTCTTGGACCATCCAATAATTTCTCCTACATGACCAAGGCCTTTCAGATATGATTGTAGTTGAAGTACTTACGCATCATATTAAAAGATAAACACAAATAATTGAGTGAGTCAAGCATATGCATAAGTAAATGTATACACAAACAATACTAAATAAAGCACGTGAAAAAGTAATTTGATAATCAAACCAAAATGGTGACATAGCCAAACATATCACCGACATAGAAGAGGAACACTATGTATGCACCTTGATGCCAAGTGGATTAGCAACTCCTCTCAGAAATTCAACATGAGCTCCATCAAGTTGGCGGGTACGTTCCCCAACCCACAGCATGTGAGCTGAACAATCATAATAAAGTCCAGAAGTAGAATCCTCCCTAGTTAGCGCTTGTTCATAAGGGAGAAGCAAACACTCATGAGAGGTCCAAAAGTCTGTTGTAGCCATGATTGGATGATCAGCTGTGAGCCCAGCAACACTCATGAAGCCAAGAGCCTCATCCACCCGATGAGCCAATTCACGGTACCTGTTGGGCCACACCAAAAATTAACTAATTGATAGAAGTTAAGACAACAACAACCAAGCCTTAGTCCCACTAGGTGGGGTCAGAACTTCAAGAGAGATCAATATCAAGTATGAACAGAATCCATTTTTCTGTAGAATGCACAAAAGAAGTGCTAATGCTTATCATTGTCAACAAGGTTAGTAAGTTAGATTAAGTTGTACTGCATCACTACAATAAAAGTGGAGCAAATGTAATTTTAACACTGTGAAAGGGGAAAAGGAAGTACACAATGATTATGAAAAAAATCCGATTCATGATCTTTTCTCCATCTCATTAGTCGTTACAAAATAACCACATTTAGTTCATTAACTTTACTAGATAAGCAAAACAAAGCCTTTAATTTTAGTCCACTTCTAATCCTTTCTAGTCTTCCTCTGATTTTCTCCCATTTTATTTCTCCATATGATCCTATTCAGAAGCAGAATGGAAGACAAGGGAAGTAGTCTGAGATATTCTGAATTTCCATTCCCTTTTAGGAAAAAGCTCCTCTAAAAAATTAGAGCAAGTAAATGTTTATCCACCATTGATTAGCTAAATTGCACTTAGATCAAGTAAATGTTTATCCTCTAAGTCTTACCCTCCTTATATTCCTTGACTTCCACTACTTTCGAATAAGATGAAAAGAGTAGATTCAATTTTCAAATATAGAGAATAAGGAATTAAGAATTAATAAACATGAACAAGTTGAAAGCCTGAAATAAATCTGAAAAAAGAAGTTAGAAAATATGCCTGTCTCCCAGCTCACTATTCTCCATGAAATCTAGATTCCATTGACTGACCCTTTGCATGGCAGCATAACCTCCTGTGGCGAAGGCACGCAGAAGATTCAGTGTAGCAACAGATTGACAGTAGGCCCTTATCATCCTCTGTGGATCTGGAATTCTAGATGCCGAGTCAAATGCATCACCGTTCACATTGTCGCCCCTGTAACTTGGCAGCTTCACTCCATTTTTCTCCTCAAATGAGTCTGACCTTGGCTTTGCAAACTGACCCGCCATTCTGCCCACCTAAGTTATCATGTCCGCAGCTAAAGATTGTCATTCACATTAATAACGAAATTTTAACTGCCAAATTGTAAAACTACTAATTTGCCTATCTGAAAACAATTTTTTTACGAAATTTTCCATCTAATTTGCTAACGGTCTGCCTCTCATATCTCAACGGAAGGATTTGATCAACCCAACCCAAGAAAAGCGCCCTCCTCTTCCTCCAAGTTAGGTACTCATAAAACAAAAATAAACAAACCAAAGCTTCAAATAATTGTGATTTGGACCGTGACCTCAAGCTCTGCCATGATCGATGATTAAAAACCACTCAGTCTGACCCGGGCACCCTCGTCCCATTTAACCCAGCTTTACATGGTCCGACCACGTTAGCACAACCTGAGGTAGGTGACAACGACAAATCAAGGGAGTCTCCTGCCTCAATGACCAAATGAGCACACGCCCAACACACTCTGCCAAGTAATGCTACCCTACATTCCCCTATATAAATGCCACACAAATATTCTCACCTATATAAGTAGCTATTTCCCGCAAACCATAAATGATTTCATTCTTCTATACAGACATACTTCCCTAACCGATTTCCATAATGACTTGAGCTTTTGGAGTGCCATTGAGGTACACCCCTTTGTGCTCCAGACGACGAGTTTGATCAACTCCAAATCATAACACAACATTGTTTGGGTTCGAGCCCCACAGTGGACGTTCTATATTGCCTAATGCCTATTAAAAAACAATACAACACAGTCCTTTTTCATCATCAAGACTCAACCCCTAACACATAAACAGCAAAATGTTTCAAACAATTGTAAAAAAATCATATTCCAATTTCATGAAATGAATAAATATAAAGCTAAACGACACTTTTGGTTCTTTACCTTTAGATAAAGTTTCAACTAGGTCTCTTATCTAATTAACAACACAATTTATTCCTCTTAACTTTTAAATTGAATCCATTTCCATCAACACAAAAGTTATATGCTTATACTTGGTTTTCATGTTTTCTTTGGGTGACACAAAAAACAATCAATTGAAAATTGCAGCATTTTATGGTGTAATAATAATGATATATATGATAAAGTTATAACCTTTATAATAGGCATTTGGCCACCAAACATAAGAACAACACCCATTTGAAGAATAACACGAAAGGTATCACGTATATTGTTAGCACTGAATTCCTTAAAGCTCTCAGCACAATCTCCACCCTGAAGCAAAAACGCATTCCCCATTGCAGCTTGACCCAATTTCTCTTCGAGGTTCCTAGCCTCTCCTGCAAATACGATTGGAGGGTATGAATGAAGAGTTTGGAGCACTTGATCTAGGGCATTTTCATCTGGGTATTCTGGAAGCTGAAGCGCCTTTTTCTTCTTCCAACTATCGATGCTCCAAGTGGTGGAGATTGGGGCGGTGGTGGATGATGATTTGGAAAAAGGGTCGGTGGAATTGGCGGTGATGATGGATTTGTTGCGGTGGTTGTGGTGGTTGGGTGAATGTGGAAGTGTGAAGAGAGAAGGTTTGAATGTGATTAGGGATGAAAAAGAGGTTAGAGCCATTTTTTTCTATTCTCTTCTCTTCAGAGATAGAAAGATAGATAGATAAATAGAAAGAGAGAGTGACACAAACAAAACTGATATTTATAAAAGAATTCAAGCCGAAAACTTTTTATACTGTCACCACATCATCTGTATTAATTATTATTGGATTTTTAAATAAAAAGTAATATATAAATCAATGGTGGATGATGTAGCTTTTTAAAAAATTACGGATTGAGAATAGAACTATTCTATGTAAGACTCTATAAGACTTAGAATGTTTCCTACATGTATACTGAAGACAATCTTATTCGAGTCAGAAATATTTACAAGTATATGAGGCTAACTCTCACAACGATTATTTTTTTCATTCACAATACTCGAATCTGAAACCTTAATTAAGGGAAAATGTGAGATTTATATGATTTTGTTTGTTTTGGAGGGTGCGCCTCCTTTGATTTAGCAGTTTGTTTTTCCTTTTTAGTTTTTACATTCAAAATCCAATTATAGAAATAAACTTATACAAAATAAGAAACCCCAATTACAATAAAAACTTCACATAAAACCAGTGTTGTGAAACCCGAGCCGGACGTCAAACCGGCAGAGGTCTCGTATTAGGTTTAACCGGTTTAACTGTTTAAACCGTCCGATCTAACCTGTTGATTTCATACATAATTAATAATTTTTATTTATAAATATATAGTTATATATAAATGTAAAACTTTATATAATTAATAATTATGTATAATTATATTGAAATAATATCTCTTTATCTTTTTTTGGACCGTAGTAAAACAAAATATTAGAACATTGTCCCATTTTTTTATTTTTAAGTGAACCGTCCGGTTTACTTCCCGGGTTAATCCGGTTTAACCGGGTTTAACATGGTCGGACCGGATTTTTTCCGGTTCAAAGCGCTTCAACTCTCATTCGGTTAAGACGGCAAACTAGAGCCGTTTTCAAGTCCGGTCAGTGATCAGACCGGTCGGACCGTCCAGTCCGGTCCAGTTCTAATAACACTGCATAAAACAATGACCATTATCATCAAGAATATAGTTTATAATTTATAAATTAAGAATACTATCATCTCATATTTTTTATAATTATCATTCTTATTCTGATCTCATAATTTATCTTACACTTTATATTTTATAATTATAAACTTTTTCTCCCTCCTCATTTTAACCTTTCATGATCATATTTTTTATGAGAATAAGCACAATAATATTTGTCTGTAGTGAATATTCTTAAGAAATAAGAATAGCATAACAATAAATAAGAGAAAAATAATTTTATTTCAATAATAATGAGTGGTCGATGATATTCTCATGTCACATGTGACTAGGTTATTTGGATCATATAGGAATGACAACCAGACAAGAAATTAATACTTAGCTATGCCAATTCACACATACATATAAATAACATATATACATTGATACTCAATCAATTTTTAAATTTAATTATATATTTTCCAATAATTAATATATATATTAAACATGAATAATGAAATATGTAAATGATAAACTTTTAGTTGAATTATTAAGTTTTATTATAAAATAATACTCATTTATAATACATATAAAATATTTTATTCAGAATGATTTACAAGGTTAGAATGTCAATGCCCTACAAGCCCCGGCCCCTCTATTAGAGAAAAATATTATATTATTCATCATGAATGAAAAAAATATCCGCTGTGAGAGTTAGTTTCACAAACCCGTAGATGTTTTCGACTCGAACAGGATTGCATCAAGTGCGATGATATATGTGGAAACAAAACAAAAATATATACGTAATATTAACGAATATTGGTTCAAGTGCTACATGCTTGATTTCCATTAAGCAAGATATCGGGTTCGAGTCTTGTGGATGAAAAAATACCCGTTGAGAGAGTTAACCCTACATACCCGTGAATGTTCACAGCTTGAACATAATTGTCTCTGGTGTGAGGACGTGGGAAATAAAAAAAATCTTATAAGTAATCAAATAGTTAGATATGAAACACAAAGTAAGAATAAAGTAATCCAAATTGCAAAGTAATAAGATAAGCTTGAAGGGGAAATATAACAAAAACAAAATGATTGTGTTAGAGATTATTTCTCAATAAAATCACTTAATAGTTTGAAAGAAAAAATAATTTACAACATATATTCTTTTAGTAGATATTTACAACATCGATTAAAAATATATTTGAGTAAAAATGATTTATCATATTTTAATTCTTTTGTATTAGAGCACATGAAACATTTTAGAGAACAACAAATCAGTTATATTATTTGATGGTGGATCAGCAAACTATTGAGCCGAACTGGATTTGAACCAACATAGACATATTACCAACGAATTTACGGTCCGTCCCTATTAGCTGCTCGATAATTTATTTTAATTTCAATAGTGAAAATCAGAAAATTATACAAAAGACCAAAGGTGAACCAACAAAATCCACTAGATCCGATCGAAGTTTTGATTATTGTGAGTGACATTCTCCGTGGGCTTTATTATAATATATTATTTGTCAAAAATGTGTTGTTTGATCGCCATTATTTACATGTGTTAGAGAAGTTAGGGTTTTAAGAACACGATTCTTCATCTCTTTCACTCATTCACAAAATCACAATCACAATCCCTAAAATGGATCCAGAAATCGCGAAGACGCAGGAAGAACGTAAGAAAATGGAACAAGAACTCGCTTCCCTCACCGCCACATCCGCCGTCTACGACACAGATCTCTACGGCGGAACCGACAAAGATTCATACCTCACTTCAATCCCTGCTAACGAAGACGACGACAATGTCGACGCCATTGACAACGAGGTTGCTCGTAAACTCGCCTCCTACACCGCTCCCAAATCTCTATTGAAGGATATGACCGGTTCTGGCGCCGACACTGATTCTGACTTGGGATTCCGTAAGCCTTCAAGGATAATTGATCGTGAAGATGATTACCGTCGTCGGAGGTTGAATCAGATTATCTCACCGGAACGGCATGATGCATTTGCCGCCGGTGAGAAAACACCGGACCCGAATGTTAGAACCTATGCTGATATCATGAGGGAAGAGGCGTTGAAGAGGGAGAAGGATGAAACGTTAAAACTGATTGCGAAGAAGAAGAAGGAGGAAGAGGAAGCGGGTAAGGCTGCTCCGGAGAAAGATAAGGCGCAGAAAAGGAGGAATAGGTGGGACATGTCTCAGGATAATGAAGGAGCGGCGAAAAAGGCGAAAACGTCTGATTGGGATATGCCTGACAGTGCAGCCACTCCGGGGAAGTGGGATGCTACTCCAACGCCGGGGAGGGTTGTTGATGCGACACCGGGGAGGAGGAACCGTTGGGATGAGACTCCAACTCCGGGGAGAATTGTTGATTCTGATGCCACTCCGGCTGGTGGCGCGACACCTGGTGCAACCCCAGCGGGGACTTGGGATGCTACACCGAAGCTTCCGGGAATGGCTACACCAACACCGAAGAGACAGAGGTCAAGGTGGGATGAGACACCTGCTACAATGGGTAGTGCAACTCCTTTACCAGGTGCAACACCTGCTGCTGGCTATACACCTGGTGTTACACCTGTTGGAGGGTTTGAATTGGCTACACCGACTCCTGGGGCCCTGCGAGGGGCGGTAACGCCGGAGCAGTATAATTTGTTGAGGTGGGAGAGGGATATTGAGGAGAGGAATAGGCCTTTGACTGATGAGGAGCTTGATGCAATTTTTCCACAAGAAGGGTATAAGGTTTTGGACCCTCCTGCTTCGTATGTGCCAATTAGGACTCCAGCAAGGAAGCTTCTTGCTACCCCGACGCCATTGGGGACTCCTCTTTATCAGATACCAGAGGAGAATCGCGGGCAGCAGTTTGATGTTCCTAAGGAAGTGCCTGGTGGTTTGCCGTTTATGAAGCCTGAGGATTATCAGTATTTTGGAGCGCTGTTGAATGAGGAGGACGAGGAGGAGTTGTCGCCAGATGAGCAGAAAGAGAGGAAGATCATGAAGCTTTTGCTTAAGGTGAAGAATGGAACACCCCCACAGAGGAAAACTGCTTTAAGGCAGCTGACTGATAAGTCTCGCGAGTTTGGTGCTGGTCCATTGTTTAACAGGATTTTGCCGCTGCTCATGCAGCCTACTTTGGAGGATCAAGAGAGGCATCTTTTGGTTAAGGTAATTGATAGAGTTTTGTACAAGTTGGATGAGTTGGTTAGGCCTTATGTGCATAAGATTCTTGTTGTTATTGAACCCTTGTTGATTGATGAAGATTACTATGCCCGTGTTGAGGGGAGAGAAATTATATCTAATCTGAGTAAGGCTGCTGGATTGGCCACCATGATTGCTGCTATGCGTCCTGATATTGACAACATCGATGAATACGTCAGAAACACTACTGCTAGGGCTTTCAGTGTTGTTGCATCTGCTCTTGGTATTCCTGCATTATTGCCCTTTTTGAAGGCTGTTTGTCAGAGTAAGAAGTCATGGCAGGCTCGGCACACTGGTATTAAAATTGTTCAGCAAATTGCTATTTTAATTGGTTGTGCTGTTTTGCCACATTTGAGGTCTCTTGTGGAGATTATTGAGCATGGTCTGAATGATGAGAATCAGAAGGTGAGAACTATTACTGCCTTGTCTCTTGCTGCACTTGCTGAGGCTGCTGCTCCTTATGGTATTGAGAGTTTTGACTCTGTCTTGAAGCCGCTGTGGAAGGGTATTAGGCAGCACCGTGGCAAGGTTTTGGCTGCGTTCTTGAAGGCAATTGGTTTTATCATTCCGCTGATGGAAGCCCTATATGCCAGTTACTATACTAAAGAAGTCATGATTATTCTGATTCGTGAATTCCAGTCACCTGATGAAGAAATGAAGAAGATTGTTCTGAAAGTGGTGAAGCAGTGTGTGAGCACTGAGGGTGTGGAAGCTGAATATATTAAGAGTGATATCCTCCCTGAGTTTTTCAAGAATTTCTGGGTTAGGAGGATGGCTTTGGATAGAAGAAACTATAAACAGCTTGTGGAGACAACTGTTGAGATAGCAAACAAAGTTGGTGTTGCTGATATTGTTGCGAGAATTGTTGAGGATCTTAAAGATGAGAGTGAGCCTTACAGGCGAATGGTTATGGAAACTATTGAGAAGGTGGTCACTAACTTGGGAGCTTCTGATATAGATGCCCGGTTGGAAGAGCTTCTGATTGATGGTATTCTTTATGCCTTCCAAGAGCAGACCAGTGATGATGCAAATGTGATGCTTAATGGGTTTGGAGCAGTTGTGAACTCTCTTGGGCAAAGAGTGAAACCATATCTCCCTCAGATTTGTGGTACTATCAAGTGGCGGTTAAACAACAAGAGTGCAAAGGTGAGACAACAAGCAGCTGACCTTATTTCAAGGATTGCTGTTGTCATGAAGCAGTGTCATGAGGAACAACTGATGGGTCATCTTGGTGTTGTCTTATATGAATATTTGGGAGAAGAGTATCCTGAAGTTTTAGGGTCAATTTTGGGAGCTCTCAAGTCAATTGTCAATGTTATTGGTATGACAAAGATGACTCCTCCTATCAAGGATTTGCTTCCCAGGTTAACGCCAATATTGAAGAACAGGCATGAGAAAGTCCAGGAGAACTGTATTGACCTTGTTGGTAGAATTGCTGACCGTGGGGCTGAATTTGTACCAGCGAGAGAATGGATGAGAATCTGTTTTGAGCTTCTTGAGATGCTTAAGGCACACAAGAAGGGAATTCGTAGAGCCACAGTCAACACCTTTGGATATATTGCTAAAGCTATTGGGCCACAGGATGTGTTAGCAACTCTACTGAATAATCTCAAAGTGCAAGAGAGGCAGAACCGTGTCTGCACAACAGTGGCTATTGCAATTGTTGCAGAAACATGTTCACCCTTTACAGTCTTGCCAGCTTTGATGAATGAGTACCGCGTGCCAGAGCTTAATGTGCAAAATGGTGTCCTCAAGTCTCTGTCTTTCCTCTTTGAGTACATTGGTGAAATGGGAAAGGATTACATCTATGCAGTGACTCCTTTGCTTGAGGATGCTCTTATGGACAGGGATTTAGTTCATAGGCAAACAGCGGCTTCTGCTGTTAAGCACATGGCACTAGGAGTGGCTGGTTTGGGCTGTGAAGATGCGCTCGTCCATTTACTGAATTTTGTCTGGCCAAACATATTTGAAACTTCTCCCCATGTGATCAATGCTGTAATGGAAGCCATTGAAGGAATGAGGGTTGCACTGGGTGCTGCTGTCGTTCTTAACTATTGTCTCCAGGGGCTGTTCCACCCGGCTCGAAAGGTTAGGGAAGTGTACTGGAAGATCTATAACTCACTATATATTGGTGCTCAGGATGCTCTTGTTGCTTCATACCCTGCCCTGGAGGATGAGCACAGCAATGTCTACAGTAGACCAGAGTTGATGATGTTTGTTTAGATTGCAGTTTAGGTTGTCGAGAACTGTTTTGAAGACATTTTACAGTTCTTGGTGATGTCCATATTTGCAATACTTTCTTATCACTTAAAACTATTTTGATATCCAAATATTGCTTGGTATGTTCATTGAAAATGACTCTTATACTATAGCTCCGTGTGCATTACTGAGATTCCTTCTTATCAGAGTTATTATTTGTTTATTATGTTTTCTGTTGTGTATGATGTGGTCATTATATGCAGCATGAGCAGCATATTTTGATACACACATTCTATAGCTGCTTTGTTTATCTTCTTATGTGGGGCTAACTTTTCCAGAGGATATTTTTTCCATTCACAAGACTCGAACCCCAAGACCTTGCTTAAGGGGAATCAAACATGTAACACTTGAACCAACCAACGTACAACTTTTCTACCTCTTTAATCACAAATATGGCCCTCCTGAATTCATCAACATACAACTTTTCTCACGGTCCACAATTCCTAGAGTAAATATGGGAAAGTGAAGAAAGTATTTTGTTTAACATATACCTTCTATTCACTTTAGCCCAAATCCCATCTTAACCTAGGAAATTTTAACCATATATATTAATTTTCCGGAAACAAAATGTATAAAATGGAGTTGTATAAGTTGTATATATTGTCACTGTATAATTCACTATTCATATTTTCATTTAGGGTGTAAAAAAGAAAGCTGGTCAAATACATATCAATTTAGCCTACCCCTTTCAAGGAAATAGGGTGTTGCTTTGCAATGGCTTAAACGACCCAAATTGTTTTCATTGGGTGCACTTCTCTTAATTATATTTCTTATTTATTTTGTTTTAGAAACTATACTTCAAGTTATTGTCACCTTTAAATATAAGATTAGTTATGAAATTATTTACTTTAAACGATCTAAGTATGAAAAAGGGTGAATGTAGGTATAAAAAGGAAGCAATAACCTTCTTCCCCCAATTAACAACATACAATGCATGAGTTGGCCGTCCTGCATTTGAATAATTGGGTTTACAGCTCACACTACCTAACTAACTTATAGAAAAGGTTTTATTCAAATAGAAGAAGAAGGTTAATAGTTCGATTATAGGGAATGATACTTGTTAAAAGAAATAACCATATATCCCGGAAAAAAGATCAGTTCCTTACCTTACTTCCATATTAGATAAAGGATATAATTGGTTATAATAAAAAAATAGAGGAAGGTGAACTAATGACTCTTTACTATTACAAATGGGACACATCTCTCTATATAAGAACAACAACTATCCTTAAACTTGTCACACAATCTCAAATTAACACATCCTATTCCATATTTCCAAAATCTTCATTTAGCCATGGCTTCAAGGAAATTGTTCATCACATATTTCCTCCTTGCTCTTGCATTCTCAAGCATGAGCTTCACCATAGGAGCTCGTAATAATCTTTTGCAAAGACCAACTTTACCATATTTGTCAACTCTTCCAACTTTCCCTAACCCAACAATATTCCCACCTTTGCCACCAAGGGGAGTGAATGTTCCACCATTGCCCATTATCCCATCTCTTCCTCCAACCACTCCAACACTTGGTTCATTACCATCCACTTCATTTCCCTCTATTCCAATCACTTTTCCCTTCATACGACCACCTTTAACCACCACCCCTTAAACACTTTCACCACCTACCTTGCTAAAGTTTCTTCATGTGATCATTAATATAGGAATGCATGCAATATATATTGTATCAGAATAAAGTATGTCTCGAGATAACTTATCTCCTTAAATTTACTCAGCATTTGACATGTGTTTTATTTTTTCTTTTATGATATATTTTAAAATGAAAACTTCTTGCATGGATGAAAATAAGATACATGTCATATGTTTAATGAGTTTAAGAATATAAGTTATCTCCTGATATGAAGAAATACTTTTTTTTTTTTTTTGTTAAGTTAATACTTTAATTTTTTGTTATATGTGAGAGACTTATTGTATGATCTTATCATTTTATCTATGTATTTTGTTTTCAAATCATTAGTTTGTTGCTATTTCTTGTACTTTCTATTATACTACATAGTGTGTTTGATTACACATTTATATGGTTATGGCGTTTTCTCCTTTGAACAATGGCTTTTCCATCGACACGAAGGCAATTTTATGAAGAATGTAATTGATTATAACTCAAAAGTGACCGATCATAATGGAATAGAGTGGAGATAAAACACCAAAAAATAATCAATTTTATATTTGGTTGACTTCACAATGCACCTTTTGTAATGTGTGTTGATGGACACATACTAACAAATTCCAAGAGAAAAATATTTTATGAAAAATCACAGAGCTTAATGTTACTCAGTTCAAATATAGAGTTGATAAACCAACAGACATTGATTCAAGTGATACATGTTTGATTTTCCTTAAGTAAAGTTTCAGGTTTTAGTCTTGTAGATAGAAAAAATGTCTACGGGGAGAATTAGCCCCAGATGTTTCCAGCTCGAACAGGATTGCCTCCGGTGCGAGAATAAATATGGGAAACAAAAAAAATATATAGAGTTGATAATATTTTCAAAATGAGTCATTATATAGAGCCCTTAAAAATCTCCAATTTAAAAGGTCTATCATCTATATAAAATTTGCAGGGAAATTGGTGGGAATAAATACTATTATGGGATTTTCACTTAGTAAAATATGTAATTCTTTGGTTGCAAATAAATAAATAAATAAATGGTGGTAGTAACATGTTAGGGTGCAGGATAAGGATCCTCCGTCCCAAAAAGATCATACCCTTAATTGCATTTCCCAAAATAATATAAAATATTAATTTATGTTTTTTATAGAAAAAATTCAATTAAATAACACATTTTGATTGATTAGATACACTATTAGCGACATCAATGAATACACGAGATCTACAAGCTAGGGTGGAATGAAGATGTAACTCAAATGTTGAACACAACAAACTAAAAGTCAAAAGATGTAACTCATAAAGATGCATAGCCAAGCTTTTGTTTTCAAATTTTGTTTCTTAAACACTCAAATATAAAATTTGCTAACTAAAGAATAAAAAAGAGGAAGATTTTATTGAAAAACTAAAGACATTTCTACAAAGGACAATATGCTATATGATCCATATGCAAATTATATTATTTTTTGTAAAAATAATGAATAAATAATAAAATAAAATTTAACATCTCACGCATTGCTAAAAACTAGTATATGAATATGAAGGGAATATTAGTCAACATTTTTTGGACACACGTTAAAAAGAAAAATATAAAAATTTAATACTAAGAATCTGAATATAATATATATCCTAAAATTCATTCATACAAGTTATTCTCATTAAAAAATTATGTACTCAAAACATGACACATGTCATATATTTTTTAGTTTTTAAATTTTTTTTATAAAAAATGATCGAATATGACATTTATCATTATTTTAGTAACCCATGGAAATAACTTATTCTTAGGATATGATAAGTAACATGAAAGTTGTGATTTCATATTAATAATTTCTATATCTTTTTCCCTAAGGGGATGAATCCTAATGTGTATTTTGTTGACTTTAATCAAGAATATTTTGTATCATGCTAAAGTATGTAATAATTTCTTGGTTCATAGCAATTGACAACTGTTACTAACATATATCAGAAGAATACAGTTAGATCTTACATATAACTGAGATATTCAACATTCAACAAAATTAATTGTTTTCTACTTTTGTTTTTGCCTTTTTTCTTTTGCTTTGTTTTTCATATAAAGGAAAAAAAAAATTAATGTGTTCCTTGTACTATATTCAATACAAAAGTAAAAACTAACTGTTATTAGTTCAAGTGGTACATATTTGATTTCCCTTGACCAAGGTTTTGAGTTCGAGTTTTGTGGACGGAAAAAAATACTCATCAAGAGAGTTAGTCCCACATACCTGTAAATGTTTCCGGCTCGAACAGGAGTAGGAGGATACACGTTGAAAAAAAAAAATACCAAAGTCAAAGTTTTAATCCTACTCACATCATGCTCTTCCAACCACTATAACCTTATGTAGATGTTGATGCTTTCTTCTCTCTTTCCCTTCAACTTCAACCCTTTTGTATGATATGATAAGATCATAAATCATAATGGTTTTGCATCACAGAAAGTTGATACCACAAATCTGTGAACTGATCTGTCATACTGAGCAAGAACCATGTTTATCAGATTGCAAAGTTTGCATCAAGGTATGTTTAACCAATCCATATTCTTATTATTATTCTCAACCACCACCAACAACAACAACACCTTTATTCTTAGATCAACATGAAGTGAAACACCATAAAATCTCCACTTATTTGATCCTATCTCTTTCTATTCTCCTTGCTGCTTTATTTGTTGTTTGCTCCCATGCAATATATACCAAGTTTTTCTCAAGAAGAAGTAGAAGGGTATCTATATTATCAAGGCTGCAACAAACACAAGAGCACCACCATGATGATTTTCTTGATCAGGAACATGGTCCTATGGTGGATCATCCTATATGGTATATCCGTACTAATGGTCTTCATGAATCAATTATCAGTGCAATCACAGTTTGTAAGTATAAGAAAGGAGAGGGTTTGATTGAAGGAACTGAATGTTCTGTTTGTTTGAGTGAGTTTCAAGAAGATGAAAGTTTAAGACTTTTACCTAAGTGTCATCATGCTTTTCATTTACCTTGTATTGATACTTGGCTTGCATCTCATACCAATTGTCCTATGTGTAGAGCTCCAATTGTTACCAACCCTACAAGGGTTCCTTCTCTTGTGCCTAATAGTGTTGTTGTTGATCCAAGTTCATTGGAAAATAGTGCGCGCGATACTCGTGAAGGACACGAACTTAGTAATAGTGCAGAAGAAGAAGGAGGAGGAGAATTGGATGTTGAAGATGAGACAAGGGTATGTGATACTGAAAGTGTGGTGGTGGATATAAGACCAAGAAGATCTGTTTCTTTGGATTCATCTTCTGTTGCAAGTATCAATCTTGCTCTTGCAAATGTTCAATCATCGGCTCGGAGTGGTGAAAACGAAGGGATTGTTTCGAAGAGGTTTATTGGAAATGAGAATTTTCCAACTACTTCCAATTCCAAAAGAAGCTCATCTTTTAGGACAAGATATCTGCATAATGTGCTGCATAGTTCAATGAAGAGGTCACATTCCTTTAATGGTAAATACCTTGTGTCGTGGTATAGCCGCAATCAGAGGAAGCGAAATGCTTCTCTCGGAAGCTTTTGATTGTTCCATAAACTTATGTTTATGTTAGTTTCTATGAAATTTATATGTAACTCCCAACAAGCAGGGAAATTCAGAGATTTCTATATGCATCAAACAAAGTGTGTGATGCCTCAAGTGTATAATTACAATACAATAAGTTGCAAATAAATGTTTGCTTCATTTTTCTCAGAAGGCTTCATATATGATTCATTCACATGGTATTCTTTTTTTCTTGAATCATTAATCAAACTTTAAGTAGAACATTTCACCATTGAAAACTGATAATTATACTATCATGCCATATATATGTGGATAACTAGAAAAACATCTGAATCCGCCTCTCCGAAGAAATTTATCGATAAATGAAGATCGTTCGAAAATTCCACACTCACATGATCACATGTAATCTTGAACATGTATGTCCCTGGTGCAATTGTTAAACTCTTTCTCTGAGATCAAGTCATGTATGATAACAAGACAAAAATTTTTAAGGAAAATGAGGAGGATTATGTTTGTTAAACTTTGATCATGAAATGAAGCTCCTATGATATATAAGATATTCTCAGTGAAGCACACATTGAATGGTACAGACTCATACATAAAGGTTCCCTGCATTATTCTTAGGTGACTTTGGAAGTGAAACAACTATTGTCCTGGTATAGCAGAAATTAGCATAAGCTAAAGGGTTTGTCTTAGAAGCTTTTGAGTTTTGATTGTTCTACCATTTCTCTAGTTGGGTGAGACAAATGATCTAAATTGTGGATGCGGTTACTGCGATTGCGGTCGTTGTGATTCGGATTGCAGTGTGAACTTTGTGAGTGAAAAAATATTTTTGAAATCGATGCGGTCTGATACGGTTGCATTGTGGCTTAATGCGGCTCAAATATGGTATGATGCGGTTGCGTTGCGGCTAGATGAAGTCGCATCTCACTGCAACCGCAATATTACGGCCACATCACGTGATGTGGTCTGCAATTTGAATCACTAGGTGAGACCTGTTTATTACAAGAAGGTATGAAAGGGAAATGCTGAGAGAGATATTGCATTACAAAAGAAGAAGCATGACCAAAATCTTAAGTGCCAAGAATCAGAATTGGCAGCAGAAGATTGAAGAACAAAAAGGTGAGAGAGGTTGCTCTTGTAAGAGATTTATCACAATCAAACCTTCTTGCACCCTAGCTGAACTAGTCATTCTCTTGGTAGCATTTTACACAATCACACAAGAACAATGTTTTAAATTGCGGTTACTGCGATTGCGGTCATTCTGGCCGTTGCGATGCGGATTGTGGCCCGATGCGGCCGTATCAATGTGATTCGGAAGCACACCGCAATTGCAGTGTGATGCGGTTGCGACAGTCACCCCAACCGCAATATTGCAGCCACATCCCAATGATTAAGTGACATTGCAATGATTAAATTAATTTGTTAACTGAAGAAGGATTAACAGTCTTTACTGCAGAAACAGAATAAACAGTACAATTGGCAACAACAAGATTAGAAGCATCCCTTGACTTCTCAAGCAAATCTAAGATTCCTTTAATCTACTCTCCAGCTGAGTGTTGTGTTGAGATTGAAAATATAAAGCCTCGAGGTCGTTACTCGAGCTCGAGATAACAGAAATACTTAACTGCCTTTCTTGTTGTATCAACATCGAAAACACCTTCTTATTACTAACAACAGAAATACTTAACTGCCTTTCTTGTTGCATCAACATCGAAAACACCTTCTAATTACTAAAAGAGGTTCGGTTAACATGATTTGGTAACGAACTTGGGAATATGGATCATTCAAACCTTTAAGAAAACAAATCACATAATACTATTCTCTATAACTTTTCATTACTTCAAATATTCCATAAGAAAAGGGCATTCCACAACTACAACTAAAATTCTCAATTTCATCTTATAAAGTCTTCAATTGGTCTTATATCCCTTACTGTTTTCATGGTATAAACAGTGAACAAGTATTTAACTTCCTTGACATCAATTTGGTTTTTTTATAAAGTCAAAGACCTGATTGATTGATTATTTCAATTTCAACAACCAAATTAACATTGTATTCAAAGAAAAGTAAATCCAAATGAAAGGAAACAAGATTGAAGTGCACTAATGCACTATGCTATAAAAGGTAAAAAAGAACAAACAAATTATAGATGAACTCAAAGAATTATAAGGATTTATGGATTGAATGATTGCTACAACTTGATACAATCATTGGGATAATGGGTGTTGAATGAGTGATCATAAGAAAATGGAATAGGGATACATACAATTTGAAAAGGATTTAGTATCTCAAACTCTGTCCCAAAACATGTCACACAGACCACTGAAAACATGTATCTTATTATAAAAATTTAAATATTCATTATTTTTTTCTGTTTTTATTTTAATATTATAAATCCAAGATATGATTTAAGACACAATTTGGGATAACAGATCGTTGTCATAATTAAGTGTTGAGTGTAGTATGTTTGGTCTAAACACAACAGGCAATGGCAGAGGCATGTGGAGGAAAGGGTTGGAGCCTACGCGGCCCAATTCCCACCATACACTTTGGGAAACACTATCCCTTTCACGTTTTTTTAAATATAAATCATCATCACCAATCAAAATCCTATAATTATCACCAATTTACATTATTCACATATCTATTCATCAAATAAGTTTATTGTCCATATATACATATTTGAATCTTTGAAAAATAATTGTTGTAAGGACTAACTACCCCGGACAAGGATCTGTTGTCCTAAACCCTATCTCAGACCAATTATATTATGTCACGTCATTTAAAAAAAATTAAATAATTTTATTGTGATTGGTCAGAAACGTGGTTGGGGATATGGTTGAGGAAAACAGATCCCATCCTACCTATAGAGTTAGTTATCTACCCTTATAATACCGTGGAGAATACATTCATTAAAAAAATTAAAGTGTGATTATATAATTATATTGGTGATCATAATGCTTTAACAACAATTCATAGTCAAGTAATATTGATGTAATTTATAGGTATATAATCATATGAAAAGAAAGTTGCAGCAGAAAAAAGTTGATTTATTTAATAAAAAAAATGTAACTTCTTTTAAGCAGTTTGTAAGATGTTTATATTTTCTTAATATATGCATCTTATTCTACCATAGTTTAAGGTGCACTTTTGTGGAGTTTGGTTGTGGAAAAGACGGAGAAAAACTTATATGGAGATACATGTAACACGTTAAAGTTGGAGATAAGTGTATTTTATAGTTTTTGATGCTATAACTTAAAATTAAATTTAGTTAGGATAAAAATATTAATGTACTATCAGAATCTTATTGATTGTCTTTACATAGTTTCGTCGATGTGACAGGTCATTGTCATTTTGCCTCCTATCTACCACCACTTGTTTATCCTTTCACTTTGTTTTTTTTTTCTTTTAAATTTATTCTTGTTGATAAAAAACTATACTATAATTTTCTTTTATCCTTTTGTTATGCTAACTAAGAAAAATTCTCTTTTACTTGCACTCTAATCAAACCTTGAAAAGCTAAATGGTGAGATCATTGATAACCAAGTAGCAATATTGTAATTGTGGATCCAAATTCCAAGTATTACAACCCCAAAAACTTTGCTAAGAAAATGTGTTAATCTTAGTGAAAGGAATGTTTTTGGGATGTAACAAGTTTATTAACATAACATGTAAAATGATGAAGGAAATATAAAAAAGAAGCTGAAAAGATATAAGACATGTATGGTCACTTCAGGCATAAAGAAACTCAAATTTGGTGTCTTTATACTAATTGACTCATAAGAGGGTACCATAAATCCAAACCTGAAAGAAACAGAACACTCAGATTTATCATTCACCTTAACAATATTGATTTAGTGTGTCCATTTCAGAACAGCATGTAAGAGAGATCTTTGAATTTTTGTATGAAGAAACCGACAAATTTGTGATAACTCATCACTTAAACACCCCATGTTGGATCCTCCTTATTTCATGAACTATGTTTTGTCTATGTCACTTTTCTCTTTGGGACTTTTCTTAGTTAAAAGCTATTTTACTTAGAGGAAAAAAAATCTAAGCTTTTGCATTCTTTGAATCTGTTTTCAACTTTGAAGCATGTGGGAATCAGGGAGTGAAGCAGGACATGAATATGGGACTGGACTTCTGAGTTCAACCAAGCATAGTGTCAAGACTGAAGGGTTTGTTCAAAGAGGTCACTCTTGGTAAGTATATTAGTTATTATATGCATAATAAGATATTAACTTTTTGTGCTATTTCTAGTGAATTGAGATGACAAAAGAATAAGATTTTGAGTGTTGATAATACTGTTTTGTACTGTTAATTTACCCATCTCAAACTGTTGAACAATAATATGCATAAGAATATAGTCTCTATCTTCCTTTTTTTATGTAGGTATGTTGCAACTGATATTCCAAGTGACTTTTTAGTCCAAATTGGAGAAGCTAACTTCCACTTACACAAGGTAGCTAGCTATATTTTTCTCTTTCCAAAAATTACTATGCAGTTTTATATAAAGTTATTAGATACTATTGAACTTTGTGACTTTTTGTTGTTGTTGTTGTGAAAGTATCCTTTGCTATCTAGAAGTGGAAAGCTGAATAGAATCATAAATGAATCAAGGGACCCTGATTTGAATAAGATAGTTATGGATGATATTCCTGGAGGGCCTGGAGCTTTTGAACTTGCAGCAAAGTTTTGTTATGGAATTGCTGTTGATTTAACAGCAGGTAATATCTCTGGCCTAAGATGTGCTTCTGAGTATCTTGAAATGACAGAAGACTTAGAAGAAGGGAATCTTATATTCAAGACAGAAGCATTTCTCAGCTATGTTGTTTTGTCTTCATGGAGAGACTCCATAGTGGTGCTGAAAAGCTGTGAGAAGCTCTCACAATGGGCTGAGAACCTTCAAATTGTTCGCCGATGCAGCGAGTCCATAGCTTGGAAAGCTTGTGCTAATCCAAAAGGTATAAAGTGGTCCTACACTGGAAGAACAGCAAAGATTTCAAGTCCAAAATGGAACAACAATGTGAAAGATTCAAGTCCAAGTATGAACAATCAACAGGTTCCTAATGATTGGTGGTTTGAAGATGTTTCAATCCTTAGAATTGATCACTTTGTTAGAGTCATTACTGCTATTAAAGTAAAGGGTATGAGGTTTGAATTGATTGGTGCTGCAACAATGCATTATGCAACTAAATGGCTACCAGGGTTGATAAGTGAAACATCAACAATACAAGGTGATGAAGCAAGTAATAGCAGTATTAGTAATAGTAGTACTAGTACTAATGGTGGTACATGCTGGAAAGGTGGACTTCATATGATTGTGTCTGGAACTAAAGATGAGAGTTCAAGTGTTCAAGCTAAGGAACAAAGGATGATTATTGAGAGCCTCATAAGCATTATTCCACCTCAAAAGGACAGTGTCTCATGCAGCTTTCTTCTTAGGCTATTGAGGAATGCAAACATGTTAAAAGTTGCACCAGCATTAGTTACTGAATTGGAGAAAAGGGTTGGAATGCAATTTGAGCAAGCTACACTTGCTGATCTTCTTATCCCTTCTTATGACAAAAGTGAGACTATGTATGATGTAGATCTTGCTCAGAGACTAGTGGAACATTTTCTTGTTCAAGAACAGACTGAAAGTCCAAGTAGACAATCATTCTCTGAAAATCATATGGTGGGTAGTAATGTAAATGCTAAGGCAAAAGTGGCAAGACTTGTTGATAGTTATCTTACTGAGGTGTCCAGAGATAGAAACCTTTCACTCACAAAGTTTCAAGTACTTGCTGAAGCTTTACCTGAGTCAGCTAGGACCTGTGATGATGGACTTTATAGAGCAATTGATTCATATCTTAAGGTAATATACTTCAAATATTTCACTCCTTATTTATTACATATGATACTTTATACTTGAAATGAAAATTTGGGTCTGTCTTTACTCTTTAGCATTCTTCTTGCTTCTAACATAATAAAGGGAAAAGTGGATTGTTAGAAAAGCATTTTTCAGTGGCAATATAGAACATGTTTTCTTTATTTTCCAATAAACAATATTTAGGGTATATGGTCATATTTACTTTCCCTGGCAAAATGATTTTCAGTAATAGAACAGCTTATAAAGTAAGCTTAGAAAATGACTTATTACTTTTCTATAATTATTTAGGTTTTTATGGAAAAGCTTACAGAGAGTGCTTATTTAAGCTTATAATAACAACTTAGGATAATAAACTTATGAAAATAGGTTATAAAAATAGTTATGATCTTCAGGCTCTTTTTTTAGCTTATATCTAAACAAGTTTTTGTTTAAGTGGTACATGCTTGATTCCCCTTAAGCAAGATTTCGGGTTCGAGTCTTGTGGATGGAAAAACTACCCGTTGAGAGAGTTAGGCCCACATACCTGTGGATATTCCCGGCTCGGACAGGATTGTCTCTAATGCGAGAATACATGTGCGAAACCAAAAAATAGAAACAAGTTTTTGTTGAAGGAAACACTTAAGTTGATTACCCTATTGTGAAACAAATTAACAGGCACATCCAACACTATCTGAGTATGAAAGGAAGAAACTGTGCCGAGTAATGGATTGTCAGAAACTGTCCATTGATGCATGCATGCATGCTGCACAAAATGAAAGGCTTCCATTAAGGGTAGTTGTACAAGTTCTATTCTCTGAACAAGTCAAAATCAGCAATGCAATAGCTAGCAGTTCTGTGAAAAGTGTTGACTCACACACTCAGCCAATGGTTATAAACAGAAAAACACTTCTTGAAGGGACACCACATTCATTCCAAGAAGGATGGGTAAGTGCTAAAAAAGATATTAACACACTCAAGTTTGAGCTTGAGAGTGTGAAAACAAAGTACTTGGAGCTTCAAAATGATATGGAAAGTTTGCAGAAACAATTTGATAAGGTGATGCTGAAGCAGAAGCAAACTTCAGCATGGAGCAGTGGGTGGAAGAAACTGAGCAAACTTATGACTAATGTAGAGAGTCATCATGGTCATGGTCTTTCACCTAAGGTTCCAATTTCTGAAGAACAGAACAGAAAGAGTACTAGAAGGTGGAGAAATTCTATATCTTGAGAAAGATGAGAAATTAATATTGAATAATTAGTTTCTCAATTTCTTTGAAACTGACTTTTCTGTTTGGTTATATTTCACTTATCTTCTTCTTTTGAACAGTAAATTAATAAGGCTTCAAGTTCTACATGATTCTAGCTAAATTGTAATCTGTCATCAAAGTTAATCATATTTTTCAAGCAAGTTCTATTGGCATTTCAACTATAAGTAGATGCTATTATTATATGCTGTCTTTTTTTGGATAAAAGCATATTAAGAAGCTATAGTGAAAGTAATCTTGATAAAATGGACACTTGGATTCTCATTTTCACAACTTTTCCCTTCACTTCTAATAATACACTAAGAATAATGATTCAACAATATTACTATTTTTGGATATGATATCAATGATTTTCCTTCAAAAATTGAAAGTGAAGTTGCATAGAAAGTGAGAGAATATAATAGTTTCATTATTTTCAATAAAAAGTGTTACACTTTGATGTTCAAATAATGAGACTTGGTGCACTAAATAATTACATAGCAGCCCAAAGACAACTTGCAGAAAAATCATATTAAAACAATAATCAAATAATATTGCACTTACAGGTGTTGGTTCAAGTGGTACATATTTGATTCCCTTAAAGCAAGGTCTCGGGTTCGAGTCTTGTGGATAGAAAAATACCCGTTGGGAGAGTTAATCTCACTTAACTATGGATGTTTCCGACTCGAATAAGATTAACTCCGATGCAAGAATAAAAAAAGAAGGAAGAATGATGGTACATAAAGTACATGATTTTCCCAACTATATATAGACAAAGAAAGAAACATGATTAGATATTCCAACATAAATCATGTTATCATGCATGACAATGGTAATACAGTTGTCACGTGACAAGACACAACAAGTCATTTATAGACACATAACTTAGTCTTTCATTTCTTCTTTAATGCTTTCAAATCATCAACTACACACTACCTACCACATATGCATGACAATCTTCTTTAATTGATATGATTCTTATGTCGTTTTCTTCTATTCAAGGCACTTTATTTGGCATGAGAAAGACAGTGGTAATATTATCACTGATTTTACCTTGAAATTATAGCCTCTAGTTTCAACATTATATCCATGTAACTATTTTTGGATTGTAACAGTGGCCATGAATGAATGTGTTACTCATGAATTCCAGAAGCTATCATTGCAGTGCATTATGGTCAATCTCAGTGTGGTGTTAATCTATTTCAATTTACCCTTAAGTGTCCTAAACAATGGTTGAAATTTTGCTGAACCCTGCAGTATAGTACTTTTACAGTTCTATACTTTTATTAATAACAATAACTCAGTTCACTTACAGCATATACTTTGTGTTCGTGTAATAATGTTAGGATTGATTGTCTTTGCTTAGTATTTGACTAAAAGATCCACTAGATTATAGCATTGGACATTAAAAAAATCCACTTGAAATGATACCAGTCGTTTAGTCCATTGGTCATTTTATCCAAATTATAATGATTAGTACTGCATCACTTTTACTGCTATATCACTCATAAGTATGTGAGATCCTCACTATTTAATCCACATGAAAAACTATGCAGTGTGGATAAATAATTTTTTTGCCCTCAAATATTAGTCAGGGATTAATGCAAATAGATTAATAGATTATATTAGCAAATAGCAGCCAGGAGTAATGAATTTGGATGGCAATTTTGCAGGATGATGATCCACTCAATATTATCTAGTTAACCCTATCAATGTAGTTAACAAATCCTGTACGGTCAGTACTGGAGATGATCCTCACTCGGCACAGCATCGGGATGGATTCATTCTCAAGCGATTTCATACAATGCCATGCTGATGAGAGCAAGGTCTTTATCCTTCAAAAGCCATGTGCAAATCATAGCAAATCAGTCTCTGTTTTTTTAACTATAATGCAACGTAGTCATGCACATTACTGTTTCTGGTTTCTTCACCCTACCCTCACTAAAGTATAACTATGGTTTACTGCTATTATTACACTAGTACTAATAAAAACTTCTTACTTTATTTATCCTTCAAGCGTGCACATGGACGCATAACATCACAGCAATATGATTATTTCTTGCTGAGAAAATTTTACTAGATAAGCTAATCAGTTACAAAACATTTTTCCAAAAATACTAAATTCATTATTGAAATGGTCATAGGAAGCAGAGTTACTAGTTTAACTAATGGCTTCATCTTCCAATACCCCATGAGAAATCCCAGCAAAAAGTCACGGAATATAGCAAAAAAATAAAAGAACGGGGGCACAAGGAGGCGCAAAAAGTCGGGAGATCAAAGTGAAACCAGGCATGAGTATGATTTGACTAAGAAATTGAATCTTAGAAGGGAAGGAAGAAGAAAGCTGGACAGAAAAAAGAGGGATCGGTTCAACAGAAATGGCAACCAAGGCTCTGCCATAGAAGTCCATATGCTCTCTAAAAATTCCACAATAACAAAAGCAGCACACATGCTCAAACATATTGCAGCCAAACCAAAATGTTTTATTTAGCCTTCTAAGCGCAAACAATAGTAAGAGAGTACGGTCCGCAAACCATAAACAACCTATAGCATAGGTAGCATTTCACTTGAAGCAGTAACTAACTATAACTATAACTAAGGCCATGCATTAAACAACTAGTTGCTGAAGAAACAAAGAGTTGGAGATCACTAAAATTTATTGAAGTTAAAACAACTCAAGCAGTGTAGATATCAATCACACACAATCGCGATACAATACCATTATACTTATACATGTCCATCGAAATGCAGCATAATCATTATTATTGCGGCTAAGAAACAAACAAGTTAACAAGGCTTCATTCATTGGGCACTCAAGACTTCAATTTCAAATTCCAAAACAGAGTTAGGCTGTATACCCCAAGCAGGGAAGCCGCCAGCTCCATAAGCATAATCAGGAGAGCACTGCAATATTATCATAAATCAACACCAACAACATTAAATCAAAATCAAATCCATTTTCACAATAATTTGAAATTGGGAATAAGTGATTAGTAAGATGTAAATAATAGTAAGAATGAATACCCGAAGACGAGAAACTTCGCCAATTTGCATACCAAGCACACCTTCATCCCATCCTTTGATAACAGAACCTTGCCCTATCTTGAATGTGAATGGTTGCTGCCCAGGATCCTTTGTACTATATAATAATAACAATAAACACAAAAACATCTCAGTGATTTAATGAATCAAATGAATGTGATATTTGGTTAAAAGGGTATTATTATAGATAATAGATCTTAACTAACCTCCAAAACTTTTGAGAAAGGTCACCATTTTTGCCTGATGAACAACAATTAATCAATTATTACCACATCAACCACAAAAAATAATTGGATCCAAAGTTATATGTGATAAAGTAACAATTAGGGTATAATAAAAATGAAAATCCAAAGAGACATGACATGGATCTTGTCACTACCACATTTTCGTGGGCGCGACGAGAAATATGCAAATAAATACAATAGACTCGTCACATATGATTTTAGAGGGAAAACATGAAAAAACCAATTTTGAAATAAGATTGATTCGCTCACAGATAAAAATTAGATCCAAACTTATATGTGATAAAGTAACAATTAGGGTATAATAATAAAAATGAAAATCCAAAGAAACATGACATGGATCTGAAATGAAGTTATAGAAAAAGTGTGATTATTAGGGTTTAGAAAGGACTAACCATAACCAGTGCAATGAACAGTAACATTCTGACCTTTAACTGGTTTGGGACCAGTTCCTGGCCTCAACAATTGCTTCTCCACTCCCATTTTCCAAATTCGATTCTATTGATTTCTCTTCTTTTGATTATGCTCTTTCTTCACTACCCTTCTTCTCTCTACTCTTCCTCTCTTTTTATACCAAATATATGTATGGATCTTATTTTTACCCTAATTTGAGTTTTTATTGTTTTTTTTTACACGGGGATAGAAAATGAAAAGTAAATGATTTCTTGTAAGAAAAATGGTAAGTTGTGAGAGCTTTAACTAACCATACTCATTATTAGTTACGAATGACAATGAGGTCGAGTGTGTACTTATTCGACGGAACTTAAAATTTGTAACCCAAATTCGAATTAAGTGAGATTGAGAACAACGTACCTGTCTGAAACTTATATTTATATATTTATTATATATATAAAAGTTATATGTCAATTTCTATATATATATATTATATATGTGTCTAGTTTTGTAATTTTACATATATCAATTGAGTTTGATACGGATCTGAGGTAAGGTATTAATTATACTAAGCTTGAAAGTTGAACTCAGGTAAAATCGAGCTCAATCACATCAAGTTTGTTCTCATTAAATTTGCATCAGGTTCGAACGAATATACACACATTCGTTTTTTTATTATCATCCTATTGCAAGGTTGATAACTTCTATAGTTTTTTTGAGGGTGAAGTGTTGTTCTTAATTAAGGATGTAAATGGATATAGGTTGTTCCATGAATTTAACCAATATGCACCAAACCAAAATAACTTGATCAAGATAATGTTTATTAAATCAAAATGATAACTTTTAGTCTTTGTTTAAATATGAGTTACATACACCTTAGAATAATAATCTTAACTTGGGATTTGGGAATGAACTACACAATGAGATTGGAATCAAGAGTGGTGGAAAAAAATAGAAAAGTGTTATATTCTAAGTATGAAAATAATGTCGACCATCTTCCCATTATTTGAGAGGATGTAATAGATTATACTTTAAAAACAAATAGTTAAAATTGTAAAAAGTATTGTTCTTACGAGTGTGCTAGGGATAAATAAAAAATTAGATTTGTGATTTTAATTATTTTCACATTAAAAAGGTTGTGGGGTTCTTCTTAATAATATATTTTACCATTTCTTTAAAAAGCAAAAATAAGGATGGCAATTCCTTATGTACATGCTCATGCCTTTTCTGGGTTAGATAATCTATTTCATACTAAGTTGATTTGATTTTAGTTTTGTTGTCTAAATTTAATTTAGTATTTTTTAGAGAACCCATGCATTACAATTAGTGATTAGCATTATTGATATAATAATTTCAATTAAACAACAGAAAATAACATTAATTAAGAATGCATCCTAACTTTGACCAAAACTAGGTTGATGATGTTGTTAAGGTGCAATGTAACACCGCACTTACAAGGCATCAATCTCGTAACCCTCTTCAAATACTTCTTTAATTTGGAAAAAGTCTGAAGTGGTGGCTTTAAAATACATCATCAAAGCCTTTCAAAACAACTGTTTTGTTCTCGTCTATTAATTGAAAACGCTTTCTTTCTCGGGAAAGATCTACCAACTTATTAGCAAAGGTTTGATACAATGGTTTTATCTCATTATCTTCCAAAACAACAATAATGTCTTTGGTTTTATTTTAACAAACTAATAAATGATTAATATTATATGATAAATATTTCGTTACAATTAAGACTCGATAATAATAAATAGTTCACAGCAATATTCATGATGTGGCTGTAGTTTAGTGGTAAGAATTCCACGTTGTGGCCATGGAGACCTGGGCTCGAATCCCAGCAGCCACACTTTTTCATTTTTCATTATTTTCATCATTCATGTTTTGAAACTTCAGACGACGTCGTTTAGCTGCTCCCATTCCTCAAAACGCAACAACAACTCATTCTTTCTTACGACACTTCTCAATTTCAATCTCACGATTCAGCAACACAAAAGGTCAATTTCTCATTCATACCCCTTTTTTTCATTTTCGATTTTCATTCTTTGCATTCTCGGATCCTTTACTTCGCTTACGCCTTTTACCCCTTTTGATAAATGCTACATTTTTATATTTTATATATATTTATTTAGTTAATGGTAGTAGCAAGATTGCATTTTGATGGCCATTGTTTCGTAAATTTGAAAACTTGTGTAAAAATAATTATTCAATTTAGTTTCAATTGTCTTTTATTTTAAACCCTTTGTTTGGATCTATGATACAATGATCCATTTACTTTCATGTGATGGTGAATTCATGAACAGTGATTATAATGCAATAGGGCTTTGATGCCTTTTTTACAAAAGGAAATTGAACAATCTTTTCTGGGTCTGTGATTTTGGGTAATTTTGTGCATTGTTGGTTCAATAATAGGGTAGCTAGCTATGGAAATTTGAATAAAAGTTTCAGAAATCTGATGCCAAACTTGTTAGTGTTATGACTTATTGTTCATAATTTGAGGTTTATTTATGTTTTTCTGAACCATGTTTACACGGATTCTGTTTATGTATATATTATGAGAATAAATTATCTCCTTGTACCACTTAAATCTACTAAGTGTTTGACATGTCTTTTTTTTATTTTATAATATATTTTAAAATGAAAACTTCTTCAAAGAAGGGAAATAAGACTCATGTCAAACGCTGAATAGATTTAAAGAGATAAATTATCTTATGATACGAGGAGATATATTCTTATAATATTGTTATTTTTTTGTGATGCTGAAATTTGGTAAGGAAACATATTGCATAATTTGTTTCCATAAAGACTCTGGTTATTGTTTAGTTTCTTTGCTCATGGAGTATTGTGTTTATTTGTGGTTTTTGATTGAGAGAAAAAATGTGAATTTGATATATTAGGATACTTTGTATTTGATGATTTGATTGGTTCCTTTTTCTTTCTCTTGTCTGATCCAGGAAGTAAAAGATGATTGATGATGAAGCCTTGGGATTCATTGCCAACACTCTTGGCATCTTCATTTTTGGATTGGTAATAGCATATCACTTGGTCACAGCAGACCCCAAATATGAAGCCACCTAGAAGATACTTAATACTTTGAATTTTCTTATGTATGACACAAGTTTGATGGATTCAGTTTTGTTTATTGATCTGTTGGGTCAGTTTGTATGACTTAATATTGGTGAAACAATAGTTTATGACTTCTTACAACTAAATCTTCAATATTTTGTTTACCATATTAGATTTCATGCAGTCCTTTTAAGCAATTTGACATGGTGACTGGTCAATAATTGGTATATTTGGTGTTAGATTAACTGCTGATATAAAGAGATAATATCTACTCTCGCACATTGTGTGTCACTATGTGTCGTGGATTCTGATTGGTAAAGAAACATCATCTCTACCCATGTATCACTATTTAATTATCAAATATTTAAATCAATTGATCGATTATAATGTTGCCACACTTTGTGGGTCAATAGAGGTTGTCTCCAATGCATCGTACCCAATGCTATGCGCTATGGTATATGCCACTGAGCATACTTGTACCAAACATAATTAGATAGCTAATTAGGATGGTAGAACTTAGAAGAGTCTAAAAGAAGAAGAAATCATAGCTTTATAAATCTGTAATACAAGAAATTGCAAGAAACACAATAGTTGAAAAGAAAGTACATTGTATATCACACCAAACAACATAGATAAAATGACAACCTCAAACACTCTCACATACATGAAATTAAAAGGCTATATCGATTGCATGCATTCGACTACGTCATGCGACTCAGTAGAGATACAGAGTATGAGCTTGTGAAAGTTTTTAAGGGGTGGAGGTTGAAGGTGGTGGGGAGAAGAATGGGATGGAAGGTAAAGTGGTTGGGATCGAGGGCACGTTGGGCAACGAAGTCGGTGGCAATGGAGGAAGATTAACCTGTGGTAGTGTCGGAATGGCGGTCGGGATGCTCATGCTAGGAAGTGGAGACAAAGTGGGCTTAGGAAGAGATGGGATAGAGGGCAATGGTGGAACATTGACTCCCTGAGGCAATGTTGGAATTGAAGGCAAAGGTGGGAATGTAAATGTTGTTGGGTTAGGCAAAGTGGGAATGGTTGGGATATTTGGTGAAGTTGTTGTTTGCAAAAGATTACGAGCTCCTAGGCTGAAGCTCATGCTTGAGAAGGCCAGAACAAAGAGTAAAGATGTGATGAACAATTTCCTTGAAGCCATGGCTAAATGAAGATTTTGGAAATGGATAGGATGAGAAAAAAGGTATTTGCTTTGAGAATGTGTGAGATTGGTAAATATAGAGCTATAGAGACTTGAAGGAACCAAAAAGAACCTTGCCAATCTTTTTTGTTAGGTCACCTTCCTCTGTTGTAAAAGCATTTTATTATGTAAGATTGGTAAGTTGGTTAGCTACTATAAGTTATAAAACACTGATATTCATACATAGGATGGCCAACTCATACCTTGTGTATTGTTTAATGGAAAATGATATATCCTCCTACTAAATCATCATACTTATTCTCCAATCCACGAGAAAGTGACAAATGTCACAAGTGATACTTTAATTATTAGTGATTGGTTTACAAAACTTTCTTGTGGGTACGAGGATATAATATTACTCTTGTTTAATTAGGGAAAAAGGATATAGTACAAAAGTTCAGTATAATTTCAAAATTACCTTTTTTAAAAGTAAAGTTGCCTTTCTCTTTAAATTGATAAATTTAATGACAATTAAACATCTAGTATAGTTTTTAAAACAAAATAGATACCAACTTTGTTTTTGGTACAAGGCAAAGATAAAAAAACAGCAAAACTAAAACATAGGGTACTAGTCCATATGCACGATATTGAATCATTAATGATGGTTTATGTCGGGTTATATCGAACTTAGGTCGGGTTATTACACTCGGATTGCATTAATGATGGCTTCTTAAAGGGTGTGCATGCTAGTTTCCTGTGCATGAAACATAGCACTAGCAACGTCTAAAAAATTGACTTTTAGAAAATGCCATGTGCCAGAATAATAACCACATCCAATTCAGGGGAAAATGCACTATGCAGACCAACTTAGAAAACACCATTTTTTCAGAACTCATTAAGCATTGAGGGGCAATTCTATCGACGCTAAAAAATCAGCGCCCACGCCGAGATGAATGGCCTGTCTGGCAATTTACAATGACAGATGATCCATCGGTTTGGGCATGTGCAGTGAGACCCCCATCCTATGACTCAAATGATGAAAGGCAGTACAACACTAACTCTTTCTGATCAGATTTATACTTAAGATCAAGTAGATGACTCGAAAGGGAATGCACAAAGCACCCGGTAAGTTGCTACATCTGAAGCAAATGTAAGCCTTCGAAGTCGATATTAGCCTACTTCTTAAAAGGAATACAAGTTCACAAACAAAGGAGGGCCACCTAGAATATGGAAAGGATAAGCAGCATCTAATAGAAACCCAACATTTCACATCACCCCGTAAATATATCGGTATAACATACCGAACACATGGCATGTCAGATTAATATGCAAAATATCAGTTGGTAAGCTGATGCAAGTAGACAAACCATAAGCCTTGTCTAATAAATTTACATATAAGCAAAACAATATGATATGGAGAACTCAACTTAGACTAGAGATAAGAGCCTTTTAACCGAATTTCAGCTTCTTTCAACTTTTTTTCATTCACAAAATTTTAACACATTAAAAACTTCTTCCTTGCAAAACAAGGGTGAAGCTCCTTTAAAGCGAGTAGTCTCTCATGTGAGTACACCCTTACTGTGGCCGAAGTGTATACAAACCTCAACCACTAAAACACCCTTACCTTCTCAGTTTAGAGACAAACACACTTTAGATGAGCCTTTCACAAACAAGCAAAAACAAGTGTAAAGTGACATGAATGCCAAAAAGGAACATGGTAGAAGAAAAACCACCAAAACAACAACAAAACCAAACCTTGTGATCCAATTAGGTAGCAACGACTACATGAATCAAGTAAACATGCTGAACACAAAACAAAGGACAAGGTTTTGCTAACAAGCATGGTTAGTGCACCAACGGATGAACAGATAATACCTAAATGCAAATAAGATGGCTGTCATTCAAACAAGTTGGAGTTGAGAGCCAGGTAGAACTCCAAACCAAGCTGTCGTGGTTATTAGTGTGAATGTGTGTGATTTGATTAAAAGTTTAATTAAAATTTCAATCAGCAAATATCATTCCTCGACATAAATAAAATTCTAAACCAAATAAATTAATCCTCCTAAGATTGTTCAAAAGAAAGCGAGGAGGCATTGACACAAGTTATTATAAGACTAGCAGCAGCATCTTGTGCGACAATAAGTACCAACATCCAAGTAACATCTACAACAACAACAAAAACAGGTGCCTACAACACTAGTGACCCTTAACCTTATCATCGGCAACAACATTTAGAATGGGTAAGCTACTGAGGAACTCATCAAGCCCCTCAAAAAACCCAATGCCTTCAATGTTATCCTCGGCATGTCCAGTCCCAGTCGCATTCCCACTGGCATTCCTGCCATTCCGTCCACTCACTCCAGGGGCATGCTCTTCCACCTCATTGCTAAACTCCACATTCAAATCCAACTTCCCCAAGTTTCCTGCAGCCCTCCTCCTGGCACCAACCAACACAGTCTTCTTGCTCGTGTCTGGCCGCGCAGCAACTGGCACCGCAGGCGCAGACCCACCACCACCGTCACCATTAACAGCCTCACCATTAGCCACATTGCCATCCTCGGCACTATTCTGAACCCCCCTCCTTGGCCTATCAACCGCTGACCTCCTAACAACACCACTAGCAGAGGCAATGCCTGTCCTCCTTCCACTCCCCCTTGCCCTCTTCCTCAGCTTCTTAGTGTAAGTATTCCGCCAGTCCCCGTCATCGGAATCATCACTCGAATCCGAAAGTTCTTTCTCCACAAACGCAGTACAAGCTTCCTGATCATAGTAAGCCACAGGCCCCTTCCGACCCCTCCGACCCTTCAGAGGGCAAGGAAACAAAGGGGAAAACGGGTTCCACTCAGAAGAACCCCCACTCAAGTCTTTGGAGTTGCCTGAAAACCCTACCGGAATAAACCCCCAACTGCAGTAACCATCATCGTTCATGCCCAAATTGGGTGGTGCCTTAACCACCAGTGCAGTAAACCCCCTCCGGCAACTCTGGCACCGGAGAGTGCAGTCCTCATACACCTTAGGATACTCATACATAACATAGCAATAAGGACATGCAGTCCAAAAACTCGGTACCTCATTTTCAGTCTCAGTCACTGGCACAGTCTCAGACCGAGTCAATGTCGCGTCACCAGTCTGGTTCACCTGAACCGGTTCAGGTTCAGTCTCATTATGCCTCTCTTCCTCAACAACCACCACCCTAGCCTGATTCGAAGGCTTAGGGTTTTTCCTAATCGGAACCTGCTGCTGCTGCTGCTGCTGTTGTTGTTGACTCTGGTAGACAGGAGTCTGATTCTGATTGAGCTGATGCTGGTTTTGATCTTGGTTTTGTCTGGGAGGAGGGAATTGAAAACCGGTAACCACAGGAGGAGGAGGAGGCCGTTGTTGAGGTGGTTCAGTCAACAACCTAAGGTCATTATCATAGATAATTTTCTTGTTAGGGTTAGACAAGACAGACCACGCATCATGCACGAGCTGAAGTGCATGATTTGTGAAAGCGAAAGGGTTCCGATTAGGATCGAGGAGTATAGCGAGACGACGGTACTGTGCAGCAATATACTCAATACTATGAGTGTATCGAAGTACCTGAAGGATTGAGTACCAATCGAGTAAATGCTCTCCGATCCGTACCTCACCGGCAAGGAGAGTGTCGATAACAACGAGTAGAAGCTCCGTCGCTTCATATCTCGGGTCAGATTCTCTGGCACGGATCGCGAATGAACGAGCACCGTGCAAGTCACGTGCGGTTAAAAGCTTGTTCGCCGTGAAAAGCCACCGCTCCGCTTCAGCTCTTCCACCACCGCCACTACCTTGAGCATCCATTTTGAAATTGAAGGGTTTAAAGTTTGAAGTTAGAAAAGTGAAGTGAATTGAACTAGTAAATGTTAAGTCTTAAGAGAGAGAGAGTTTGTGTGTGGGGTGAAAAAGTGATTGGGGTGTTTGGATAAACCAGAAAGGACGTGAGATTGATGACGTGTGATTGGGGTGTTTGGAACAACTGTGTCTTATTCTCTATCTCGGATGAATCATATGTTATTACATAAATAAAAGAATATTTTTTTAAAAATAAAATGTAATATTCTGATTAAGTCGGAATAAAAAATAAAACATCATCCAAGATAAGTGATCTATGTCTTTCGGACAAGGTGTATTTTACTTCCGAAGAACAATAATGTTATTTCTAATATTATTTACATGAAAATGTAAATGATTTTCCTTTTCAGAAAAAGAGAGATAGATCTCATAATATAGGTGATTTTTATTATGTTTATTAGTTTTCTATGTTTTTTATGTTTTTACTTCGCAAGAACAACAATGTTATTTCTAATACTATTTACATCAAGATATAAGTAATTTTCCTTTTTAGAAAAAAAGAGATAGATCTCACAATTTATAGGTAAATTTTATTATATAATTAATTTTCTAAGTTATTTCATGCTTTTATTTTGGTCTTGTGGTTTTTTATTTTGATTATCTAAATTTTAATCTAAAGTCATAATTTTGACTTGTAATAATAAAGAAGATATAAATCTCTTATTAATTTCTAAAATTTCAAAATACAAAAAATAACTTATAAAATCATGGAAATATTAACTTTAATCAATTATTTGAAACTATATATATATATATATATATATCATCAAAATGTAGAATAAGAAAAAAATAGTAACAGAAAAATGTATAATTTTTGTCTTCTTCGCGGTCTTTTTAATCACGAAAAGTTACCAAAATTTCTTCTACATATTTAATGTGAAGTGTTGAAATTTATTGATTTCTTAATTGCTGATATTTATTTATTGATGATTTTTTTATATATATTGAATTCGAGCATTGAATACGAAACATCTTCTTTCATAAACATGAACTCTTCTATTTTTCTTAATCATTCATTATTTTGATAAAAAGTTATTCATCTTTATGACTTTCCTTTGAACAAATACTATTTTAATAAATTAAATATTGTTATTTGACCTTCATACTTATACTCACTTTTCCAACTGATAGATCACTCTTTGTTGATATAAGCCTTTTACTTAGGTAAATACAAGTCGGTGATATTAATTTTTCTTAGTCAAAATACTAAAGAAATTTATTCTTTGGGTGAAACAGTAGATTTTCTCTAACCTAAGTCTCATTTTTTTTTACTTATGCAAACTATATTTTTCAAATATATACATGATCGAACTAAATTAGTTGTGTTTCATTTCAGTCTAAAAGATTTGTCATGATCAGACTAACGTGATAGTTGTCAATCTGAGGTTGTATAAGACAAGTCCATTATGGGTATCCTCAAATTTTGATTGGACAATCAGACACGATCTAAACAATAGTGCATGGACCACTTCTGCCATCCACCTCCCATGTCGTATGCACAAGACTATCATATCCCCTAAACTAAACATACACTTGCCACAAGCTGCATGTCACACCCACATCGCACCCATTTTTTGCTAAATTACAAGGATATGCTTACTCGACCTACCACAATATATAAGTTAACTATTCATATAGTGTGGACCTGTCAGAACCGTCTAACATGAGAAAAGTAATTAGTACTTATCTATAATAGACTTGGCCAACTCAGATGGTCGACTAGGCTAACAACATTTGATATGAATATTACATGCACCCCGCACTTTAAGGGTGTGTTTGGTTTCAGGAAATATTTTCTATTTCTATTTCCTATTTTCATTTTTAAGAAACAATTTTCATTTCCTGAAAACATGTTTGTTATTATCATTTTCATTTTCATAACTATGCACTCTAAACTTCATAAACCAGGACAATTACTCTTGCAATGAATCTAATTCTAAATTCTAATCACTAAAATAGTCAAACCAATGATTTTATAGAATGTCTACATATTTGATACTTACATTTTTTTTCCAATGTATTTTATGTCAATAATACGTTGAACATTTTTAGTTGTTGGACTTGGTCATTTGCTATTACAAAAGCGTGTGAAAAGTCATAATGAACGTCATGTAGTTGCAGATGCTCTCCAAAAAGGTAAAATTAAAATAAAATTACTAACGATGCTATACTATTTAATTAAGGTTGTAGTAACATTAAGAAGCGTCAATTTTCATCCCAAAATCATATATTATCATAATCATCATCGAACTATTTCAACAATATCACAAGAGAGACGAAGAAAAGTTGTTATGTTGAGAGATAAAGAAATAAATTTTATTATGAAGATGTGTGATAGTAAGGACAAGGGAGACCATCATCAATTGATTTCTGCATTTTGGTGATTAGTGAAGAGAGTAATTGAAAATAATATTCCCCTCATTCCACATCTTTTGATGTTGAAGGTTATGCACATAGTTTCAAAAAATATTACATGAAGTAAAAATTCAATAAAATTTGACTAAAGTAGTCACATTTAATACACATAAAAACTGGATTAAAAATGAAATGAAGAAACATGTGGAGAAAATATTAGTAATAAATAAGAGTATAATTGGAAAGTAAAATATAAATGTATATTGGGTTTTCAAAACATCAAAAGATTTGGAATAACATGAAAATGTTAAAACATTAAAAGATATAGATCGAATGGAGTAATAAAAGTCTTAAAATTTTCAATAAAATGTCATTGTCTTATTATTGAAAATATTGGAAATGATATTTTTTCATTTTCAAAATTTCCGGAAATGAAGCTCATGTTTTAAAAAATATGAAATGAAAACAACACAACAAACATGTTGTCACTCTCATTTTCTGATTTCATTGAAAATGGTCAAAGCAAACACACCATAAATAACTTGTTTTTGCTCATTAAACAATGTTTTAAAAGGCCTTATTAATTTTTTCCTTATATAGTTAACAATAATGTTAATTTAATAGCAAATTATGGCAACTTTTAAGTAGTAATAATCCTTATTTCATCAAATATTCAGAAAATAGATTATGTAAGTCTACATAACCCATGGTAATTTAGTCTCTCATATTTTCCTTCTTTCTTTTTTCATTTTATAGTTTATTTAAATATATATTTTAGTTCAAAAAGTAAGGAATTCCTAACCTTTATAATGGATAATATTTGATTATTGTCTATCCAACTTCAAGTATTAATGTCTCAATCGGGTAATAATTTGTTTCTTCATTATTGTATGTAGAAGTTAATTGTGTAGTAAGATTCTTCTTCTTTAGATTTTTGTTACTACATAAAAAAGTTACACGATGGAATCATTCTAACACTTAATTCACCTTAAATATTTCGGAACAAAAGTATCAAAACCTTCTATACCCCATGCGAGATTTACGGGTTGTACCCTTCCGGTTAGTCCATAATGATCGGACACCCATATTTCAAGACCATAAAACCTATTATATGAAATGCGCTAAAATCAAAACAAGCCACCTGTAAGAAATAAATGAATTCCAAAGATTTTTGGCAAATCCAAAGAAGATTTTCTTATTTTTTTTCATGTATAAAAATTAACAATCCCTCTATTATTTATGTTATCCAGTTATGGTGATACCCACACTTCCTTGAAGGGGAATATTGAAATTATGTTAACATTCCATAAAAGCAAGATAAATATAACTTTTAAAATAAAAGAGACATCAAATATAATTAAACCAAATTAAGGCAAGTGCAAAATCTCAAAGTTATAAAATTTATTTACATAAGTATTCCCATGATTTTCACTTCCACAATCTTCTTCTTTTTAAAACTATATTTGGGTACTCAGAAAAAGACATCTCTAAAAGCCAATTTATAAAGACTTTTGGAAATGCCCTTTACTGAAAAGGGAAGCTTTAAAGATATGAATTAGTGTAAGACTTTTCTTTTGAGTTAAACAATCACCACATAGCTATTGATCACTTATTAATATTACTATTTTCAGCACAATTAGTATATTCCAAAAAATTAGCTACTCGGATATTTTTACTACTATTTGCAAATTTATATTTGCCTCAATGATTTTTCATCTCCTTTTATCATAATTGATTTTTTCATCATTGTCCATCAACTCACTATTTTCTTCATAAATCACCAACAAGTTATATACACATTTCAAAAAATTCAAAAAAAATAAAATCATGTAGTACTTAATCTTGATTGTAGAATGAAATGTGCTTGTTTGCAAAATTAAAGTAAAATAATGTATTGTTGATCGCTAAGTTCATTTACTAGTAATATTCCTCATCTTTTGGTAAGAAGAAATTAATCATTTTAAATATGTAGTTACCCCTACAAAATAAATGTCGTTCTCACAAATCGAACCATCAACATTTTAATTAACCTGGAAATTTAGGGATGTGATCCATATGGCTTAAGTACATTGGTCCAGTAGTTGAAAGTTTAAAGGAAATATAAATATTATATAAATGGAAAGACCAAAAATAACATCTCCCTAACATTTCTGTAATTTTCAATTTCAAACGAGACTCTCTTTCTTTTTCTCTCTCTTACACTGACTCGGTTCCGCTCACTCAGTAACTCGCTCAATGACTCGGCACAGTTCTTCTTCCTCAGCGAAGAAATACGATGTGTTCGAGTTCAACGAAGAAGACGAACGCGTCGAGAAAACTTCTCAGGAAATACTCGGCAAGTTCGCTAACCCTAGCACTCACTCTCCCATTGTCAAATACCATTTCCTCAAAGCTTGTAAGTTACTTCACTTCATTTCGATTTTTCCTTCATTTTTTATAATTCGCATTCGCGGTTACAATTCTCGATTCTGTGTAGTTGCGCGTGGTTCCGAAACTCCGTTGAAGAATGTTGCTACCAGTGATGATCCGATTGACCTTGACAATGAAGGTACTGATCATTGATCATTCATATAAAAACTTTTGTGCGTTTTTTCAATGGTTTTATTATGATTCCTTTTATTTTTGTCAAGTTTCATCTGATTCTGATGAAGAAGAAGCAAAACGCTCGCCGGAGAAAGTTTCTAATAAAAACAAACCGTTAGAGGTTGATGATGATGACGGCAACGGTACAGCGGCCGATGTGGATCATGAAGTCAGATATGCTAATTCATGGGGAATGGACACGCCGCTAGGAGAATGTGCCGATAAAGAGATCACTGGCTTTAATGATTCTGTGGAAAGCGATTTTGACTTGAAAGTAATCACTTATGTTCTTATCTTGTGTTATGCATGTTTTTTAAATTATGGAGTTGTTTTTGGTGACTGTGAAGTTAAATTTTGTTTCAGAATCAGTTGATTGATTTGATTTCAGATTCTATTAGTGTAGAAAGTGATTTTGACTCGAAAGTAATTACTTATGTTCATTACGATTCTATAATGTGTCATGCATGCCTTAAACCATGGAGTTTTTGTTGACGTTGTTAAGCTAATATTGTTTCAGAATCAGTCGACTGAGGTGGTTTCAGATTCGGAAGATGATGACGACCTTAGTCAAATAAATTCTTCAACTTCAATTACTTCAAAAGATGGAGGTTTTCCCCCTTTCCCTTTCAGATATTCTAAGTGAAACATGGTGTATTTATCATTTTCATAACCAGTACTAAACTTCTCTATTTTGTACTGGCTTGCCATGTACTAATAGTGAGTTTTTGTTTTTGTGATTTCAGTTCCCTTGGAGGACCAGCTAGTGGAGCAGCATGATTCAATAGCATTTGACATTGTAAGTTTATCTGTCACGACTTTATTATATTACCTAATAGGCTAATAGCATGATTCTATAGCATTTGACATTGCTTTATTATATTACCTAATCGGTAATAGCTATGTTGCTTGGGTGTGAAGTACCAACACAATATGACACATAAATACAATGGTGTTTTTGAACATGCTTTATTATATTACCTCATAGCTATGATGTTGCTTGGGTGCGAATTATCTGGTACGAACCATACGATGCATAAATAGAATAGTGGGGTATGGGGAGGGTAGATGTACACAATCTTACCCTTGCAAGGAAATAGATTGTTTCCAGGTTAACAAAAAAAGGAGCTCGCCAAAAATATGGGTGCAAATGCATCAAATGATTATTGGTTGGGGATATGAGTACTACGTAGGTACGTCACCAATTTTGGCGTATACGTGCTTCATAGCTTCTTAGTTGTAACTCATGTATACTATGTATCAAAACTGAGTTCATAATGAAATATAAAATGAAATCCGGTCCTAGTTTCTCTATCTCTTTTGCTTTATGGGAAAAATATGTCACTTAAGTAGTAGCATCAGTTAGGGTTATTTTATCGTATTATATTTTTACGTATCCTAGATAATCTCTTACGCTTTATTTCTTATTTATGTTCCGTGATTTTTTCCTTATGCAATTACGACTAGCAGTCTACTACTACTTTTTTTAATTCTTTTATAAATAGGACTATTTGTTTTGTCCATTGTATCATCTCATCATTTTAATATCAATATTAATCTCATTCTTTTGACTCTTCACTCTTTTTCCTCCTTTTGTGACTTGAAACTGAAACCATCAAACTCAACATGGTATCAGAGAGGTAACATCTTCAGTGACCTACTAGTCACTATTCTACTGCCAAGTTCTAAAAAATCTGGAACTCTAATGTGATAATGTCGTTATCTCTATGCTTTTCTTCCTCCCCTATGTACCGAAACCATAGATCTTTCTAATCACCATCACATTTTCTCTCCCCTTTCTCTGTCCTCCAGTGGCTACTTTCTCATATCTGCACGAGCGTGGTGTGTATCTCTTTTGGCCAAATGCACCACGGATTTAGCCGCCCTCCACTCGGCCAGCCACTGGAACTACATCTTACTACAATTTTTGATGCTCTACCACACACCGTTTCCTGGAATCTTCCCAAACTCACGTTTTCCCAAGCGCGAGTGCGTGTCCAGGCCTCTTTCTGGGTGTTGCTTCATTATTATTCTCCAGCAAGCCTTTTCTGGCCATCTCCAGTCTTGTTTGTCCAGGTCACCATTTGGTTGGAAAATTATAAAATAAATGACCTGGATGCATGTGTAGACATGTAGTGCTTGAATTCTATATAATTGAATTTATTGTTCCGCTGACTTAATTTGGTTGCCTTAAACTTATTATCTAATAGTTTCCTAATAATAAAGATGGTGTCTTTGAAATTATTTTTGGAAATCAAAAGCTGTCGGTATTCACTCTTTTGGTACACTGTGATTGGTCTGGTTAGCTTACTTGATCTAATTTTTGCAACTCAGTCTAAAAAAAGTGTCTGAAAAACTTAATTATGGTTGTACTTGTGAATTGTTCATTCATTTTCAATTGGAACTATTTTATATATAATAATATCTGATTTAAATGATAAATATCTGCTTAATCTTGTTCTTGCTGAGATATTCAAAATAGAATTTTATAATGTTATGTTTTGATTTATTATTTTTTCATGTGTAGGACAACATCAAAAAGGTGGTTGTTGTCTTCCCTGACTTTATTCAATACGAGGATTTATATGCCACTAGGTCAAGGTTAATTTTCTCATGGAGCTCCCTGAAACTTGAAGGCTCTACAATTAATGGAGCTGGGGGAACTTTCAAACTTGAGTGGGCATGTGAAGATATTACAAAAATTGAATCACATTGGCTTGGAAAGGTTAAGTTGTATCATCTATTTATTTTCGCTTAATCTCTTACTAAAAAATTTCATTGTTTTTTCCCTGTAGGTTGAAACTGCCATGATCAACCTTCTCCTCAAATCAAAAGGTTCTACAGAAGCTGGAAATATAAATAAAAATCTAGGTGCCACTACTTTCGAAAATAATGTCAATGATCTTTCTCTTTTACTTTGTGCATCAGTATAGATTTGATAATGTTAATCAGCTCGCTTGTGACACTATTTGGTACAGTGTAGTCAGTTATTTGGCCATTGTTTTCTAAAATCATGAATGATGCACAAAAGTGGTTTTACCTTAATGAACTTATTAGCGGATCATGTCTTTGAGATATCTTACTGTGGTTGAAGACTTGAAGCTTTAGATTATTAGCGGATACAGATATATACTTTAAACAAGCCTTAGTTCCAAGTTGATTTATGTGATGGGGGATGGTATATTTATGTTTTTGTCCCGCAATGAATAGTATACTTATTTTTTATTCCTAGTCACTATTCTAAAAATTTAGGAATAGTCATAGTTGCTTTTTTCCGTGCTCTACAGATGGCATGCTTTGACCTAGCATTTTTATTCAGAGGGAAGTTAAGTAGAAGACAGGCAAACAGATAAACAAGGAAGAGTGGAGGGGATCATAAGAAACTAGATTGAGAATTATAACCCTGCTAATAAGGATGCTATCCACCACACCCATGCACTACTGAGAATCGTATAGAATTCTAGAAAAAGTGTGGTGTATTTAGTAGAATAAGCAGGAAGCATTCTTTATTTGAAAATAATATGTAACTGGATGAGTTTGTGCCAAAGGTGTTTGCTCCATATATCTTTTAAATTTGGAAACCTGCTAATTGCATTTGTGGTGGTTAGGAAGCCTTTCTCTTGCTTATTTTATTTGATATTTCATTTTAATTAAGATTCCTTCCAAAGTCAGGAAAAATCTAGACATACTAAGGTTATAGTTTTTTATTGACCATCTTGCTATGATTTAGATATTAGACAGCTAGACCTTGTGCAGAACCGATCAATAATTTGCTGAAGTTCCATAACCTTATCTTAAACTCATGCAGGCTGCAAGCAGTTGAGATTTGCAGTTTATGATCCAAGCTGGTCCAAGGCAGAAGAGGCTATCAAGTTGTTAGATATGCGATACACAGCTATATGGAGTACTATTTTTGAGTAAGTTTTTTAATTCATAACTAATGAGGTGTGAAATATGTTATTTATAAGTGCAACAATGTTAGCTTTTAAGACCCAGATTATTATTTTTTCAGTGTTGAATGAAGTATACAACTTGTCTTAGTTGATAAAGGGAAATGAAAAAAAGGGCAACCCAATGCATGGGGCTCCCAGTCCCACCTAGTGGGGTCTGAGGAGGATAGATGTACGCATCTTTATCCTTGCAAGCGAAAAGGCAATTTCTAGAAGTGAAATGAAAAGAAAAGCAAAAAGTGTCTTCCTCATTTGACTTTTCTTTGTGCATGTTCAGGAAATGTTCTGCCCACAGCTTGCCTTTTGCAGTTTCTTTTATTTTCCTGCAATAGTTTATTCTTGAAAAGGTTGCTAGATTTGTGTAAGGTGTTAATTAGTATTATACTTTATTTCCCTGCAGCATTGATACAGATAAGAACGGAGGTGTTTCTCCATTGGAGCAGTACCACCATTTGTCTCAGAAGCATTATTTTCCCATGTAAGAGGAGCATTTCTACTACCATTTTTGAGATTTCTGTTACTCGATAAGATTTATCAATAAGGCAATAACCTTGAGGGTTTTTCTCTAGTGGGGCCTTCAGGATACAAGAATTGATCATCTAGTGAGTTGGGAGGTGCTTTGTCATCCTTAGAATGAAAGGGTTTATTTGGTTTGAGTGGAACTATATTTTGAATGTTTCTATGGCAATTGATTGGAATAAGATTAGGCAGTTGGAGTCCATATGGTGCAATGCCCATGTCCTTTTTACGAGGTTTGTCTAACATATATGTTGAGGGATTGGGAAACTATTGTACATTAATTTTCTCTTTATTCATGTTTGTTTTATGTTTTTTTCTTCAGTTTAGAAGGATTCTTTACTCTTTGCAATTCTTTCTCTTCATCTTAATAAATTTATTCTTTTATCATTTTTTCTTGTTGATAAGAAACGGATTGTTAATGTATCATCTTTGCAGTTTTGACGAGGCTTTTGAGGAGGTTATTTATCCAAAGGGGGAACCTGATGCTATTTCTATTAGTAAGAGAGATGTTGAGCTCTTACGGCCTGAAACATTCATTAATGATACTATCATTGACTTTTATATCAAGTAAGCATGATAGTAGAGTTTGCGACTCAATTTTTTCCAGTGATAATGCCATGGTTGACTACTATTATTAAGAAAAGTTCGTTTTTATCCCCCCTCAACCCACACATACACATGCGGAGACATTCAACCATGTTTCCGTATAATCTCATTAATGTTATTCCTTTTCGTCCTGTAGCTTGAAAGAAAGTTATTTGAACATCATGTTCTTTGAGTTATTCTTAGTAGTCTTGTTCACCAATTTCTTTTTCTATAACTTCTTCAATTATAATATGTACTTAATTGTTTAGATATGCTGCTTTCTTTGAGGCTCCAAATGAACGGACTAACATTTTCTAAGTTTGGTGTATCTACAGGTATTTGAAAAATAAAATCCCAGATCACAAACAAGACAGGTGTCACTTTTTCAATTGCTTCTTCTTTCGGAAGCTTGCTGATTTAGACAAAGATCCATCAAGTGCTTGTGATGGTAAAGCAGCATTCCAGCGTGTACGCAAATGGACAAGGAGAGTCAACCTTTTTGAAAAAGATTATATCATAATTCCCATAAACTACAGGTGATAGGTTAACTGAAGCATCTAGCTTGCTCATTTGTATTTTGCTGCATCTAAAGAAACATTACTAATGTTTGTTGATGACAGTCTTCACTGGAGTTTGATTGTAATTTGTCATCCTGGTGAAGTTGTATGCTTCAAAGGTAAGATGCTTTTCCTTCGAGTTATTCTATCATCTATGGTTTATTGGGACATTCTCCATTTTATTTGACTGTTTTGTAGGAGAGTTTAAAGAATCTTCCAAAGTACCTTGCATTTTGCACATGGATTCTCTAAAAGGAAGTCATAAAGGTCTTAAGAATGTTTTCCAAAGGTAGCTTCATGATGGTTGAGAATAAGTTGATGAATTTTCACCTTTTCTGTTCCTATTTTTGGTTATTTCCTGAGGTTTCTGATTTTATTTTTATAATTGAGTGAGGTAAATCAACATGGGATATTGTTCATGGATTCTGGTTTCTGCAAAGTTTGCTCAGCAAAGTTTCTTTATAGATTGCCAAACGGCTTAAAACTCGTAGTTTCTTTATAGAGAGGAAACTCAATCTTTTAATCTAAACCTTCTTTTAGTAGATTTCACATGCTTTCTGTTATTGCACACTGAGTCTGTCTTGTGTTGTCTCCTATATCTGCTGAAATGACAGTTACCTATGTGAAGAATGGAAAGTGAGGCACAATAATGTGGCAGATGATGATGTTTTAAAGTTTTTACATTTGCGATTCATCTCATTAGAGGTATTCTCCCTCCCTATGAATACATAGAATAAAATTCTACACCTCATTGACTGAAGTTTTCGTTTTCATCTTATTATAGTTGCCGCAGCAGGAGAATTTTTATGATTGTGGCCTCTTTCTGCTCCATTATGTGGAACGCTTTCTGGAGGAAGCTCCTGTTAACTTCAACCCTTTTAAGATAATGACGAAGTTCTCTAATTTTGTGAGTGACTTCCCATTGCATAAAAAACTTTAATATGCTGTATTTTTGTAATAGCATTTATTTCTTTGGTAGACTGCTTACTTCTAAGTTCTAACTTCATTTCAAATTTCATAATTCAAGTAGCAGTGTAGTTTGTTGTATCTTGGATTAACAATTTGTAGTCTGGTGATCTGGTTGATTCTGTCTTGTCCTGTGCTAGATGGAAAGAGATTGGGATTTAGAACAATCATGAGTATATATGCTTGCTGCTGATACCGCCCTCTGATTTTCTTCTGGAATTAAGAAAAACACTGAAACTGAGGATTATATGAGCAGCTTAAATAATGTGGTCAAGTGATTCTGTGCATTTAGTTCAACAAACTGTGATTTTGTCCAAAGATGACATGTGGGCACCCTATTGTGCCAATATTTTACTCAAGAAATCATCAGGGAAATTAATTTAATTGGACGGTAAACAACTGATATACAACAACCAAGCCTTAATTTCAGTAGTGCGGGTAAACAACTGGTTTATGCCAATTTTTTTCTGATGTTTTTCTCCCCCCTTCCTTCTGATTGTATGCTCATGTGTGTACTTGTACACTTGGACCTTGGCACCTTTGTTTCTGCCAAAAAGTTGGGAAGTGTTACTTTCTATTGTTTTTTGGGAATTGATATGAGCCTGTCCAATGATAATGTTAGGTTGTATTTGATGTGTCTGCTTGTGTGTCTTTTTTTTGTAAAAGTCTGCCTGTGTGCCTTTTTTGTAAAACTCTGCTTGTGTGTCTAGATGTTTGTTAGTATGCTCATGTGTACCATAATTTTACTAATTCAATTAGTTACATTAATATTTCTTGTAAATTACTTATTGCTGGAATTTTTTCATGCATCTTTTTTCTGCCACCTGCATTTTATGAATACACTGTTTTATTATAGTTTATATATCATACAAAATGTTTACAGTTTTGTCATTCTGATTTGTTTAATATTTTCAGTCACAGTTGAATTTTCTTCTTTCCATTTTCAGTTGAGCAGCAACTGGTTCCCTCCGCCAGAGGCGTCTCTTAAACGATCTCATATACATAATTTAATTTATAATATCCTTGACGATTATTCTCCGAAAGCACCATCTGCTGATTGTCTTGATAAAGACCATTCCTCTGAAGAACCTGCCACTAACAAGCACATGGAAGCAGATTCCCAAGGGGGAAGCTCTCTTCCAGAAATGTGCCATGGGAAAAATCCTTCTATTTCAACTACTGAACAAGAGACTAATATTCTGTTCCCAGCAACTTCTCCTTTAAGAGTTGCATCATCTTCGAGAGAACCCGGACTTGTTTTCACCAACATACAAGGGGCACTTGTAAATTCGGGTTCTTCTAATTGTCTGCAGATGTCAACTTGTTATCAGATGAACTTCATGTCACCAATAGAGGTAAATTAATTGTAGTCATTGCATTGATGGTTGGGAATGATAGTTTGATGTTTAGGGATAGAGCCAATTATATTTCATAGGTAGAATTCAAAGTCCACAGACCTTTGAAAGGTATGAATAGTGCTTAATTTCCTTGACTATGGTGTCCCCTCTTTCTTCACCTTGGAATTAGCAAGGTAAAACAGGTACCCAGTTATTTATCTGCATAGTAGTTAAAATTAAAGGTAAATCATAAAGCGACTTATTGTGGTGACTGGTGAGCCTGTTCCACAAAAAATTCTAGATCATCTGATGTATGCCACGTCTCTTGCCCCACTGCAGGAAATTGAAGAGTCTGGCGGGGGAAGTGCTTTATCATTGGAGATACTAAATTCTCAAGCCACCATAATGGCATCTGATTTGCCAACCATGTCATATATCAGCGGAGATCTTAAAGCACCCGAAACATCACTGCAGGGAATGTCTGAAAATTTTGTGGAACCTGTTGGGGGCCATTCATGTTCAAGAGCATCTACTAGCATACCCTGGAACACATTACAGACAGGAGCTCATGAAGACCAGCCTATCAAGAAAACTGAATGGTGGTCTTACACTGTAGACAATACAGATGCAGTTGAGTATTTATCAACCTCCAAAATGGAAGTCGTGGACGTTGTTCAGGATTCTCAGGAGTTGAATGAGGTGCATGTTGTTGATGTGGGTGTGAAGTCTCATTCCTCATTTCAAGGAAGTATAAATTCAGTATCCCATCAAATTGTTGATCTGGAAAACAGCATGAATGTTGGAGATGATACTTTAATTAGCAAGGAAGAGCCACTAACATCAAAAACTGTGAAATGTGATTCTAAAAGGTCAAAGCATATGAATGCAGAAGAACGAAGAAAACGACAACGATTAACGAGAAGCATGTCAAAAAAAGTATGTTTTATGTCTTGTGACTAGTGTTGGTAGCATCATGGTGGCTATAGGTAAATAGAATGTTAATATTTGAAAGCAGTAAACCCCGAATCAAAGACAGGTAGAAGTAAAATGAAATAGAATTAGAGCAGTGGCTGTATCAGCATGTGGCCTTTGAATACTAAATTTAATTGTGTAAAATACCCTTGCCTCTCCCCGAAATTGTTAATCAGCTTTGTTCTCACAATTTTGGTGCGACAAAATTGAGGCAATCACAGACAGTTAAACTTTAGCAAAAGAGTGTATATATAACAAGTATTCTGTGTAGATGTAATTTTCTCCTTGCAAGGTTATTTTTCTATTCCGGAAGGTGAAAGTTTGGAAAGCATTTTCCTAATAGATCCGAGACACTTAGCCATGGAAGGAAGCAGAGCTTCTTCCCTGCACTAGATGTAAAAGCTAAGCATCGAAGGGTTCTCCATTGAGGGATTCCAACCCTCAGGTCTCTGATTTTGTGTGTAAGTAGATAATAGAGTGTAGAGAATCTGTGCCCGTATGGCTTATGTTAGCCTATATAGGCTTGATGGGGGCATGAAGGGTGTCAAGTTAACACATCTGAGAGGTTGATTTGGTGTAGGGCCTAGGAATGTTGCGCCCCATTAATGTGATTCGCAGTTTTGTTCATGATCTTGTGACTGACCTAGGTGCAATTATATTCAGACCCAAAAATCCATTGCTCACACTGAGATAGATGGTCTATCTGTTTGGCTATTTATAGCCATTTACACCAGCATATGATCTATCCGTCTAGGTGTGAACAATGATTTTTGGGTGTTGATAGAATTACCCACCATCTTGATTTCCTCTTTGTGATGATATGGGTCTTTCTTGTGTCTCAACTTGATTCCATCTTTAGCAAGTAATAATCTCATATGTTTTTTAATTTGGTTTTGAATGTTTTAGGCTAACTTAATAATAAGTAATATTAAAATGACTTTATATAAAATAATATATATTATATTTAATCAAGTATAAATTGGATTTGAATTCAAAAAATTATCTCAATCAACATTTGGTCTAGACCCAGCTAAACTATCTCAATCACGTTAACATTTGGCCTAGACCCAGCTCATACTCACCATTTCTCCATAGTGATTTGAGCCTGAGAATACCTTTCAAATACTACCTCAATACTCAACCTTAGCACGCTCCACACAGAATAACAAGTCAATGTTTTAGTTTCTCACGTGTACTTTCGTACTGGAGACAATCATATTCGAGTCGGGAATGTCCACGGATATATGGGCTAACTCTTCTAACGGACATTCTTTCCATCCACAACACTCGAACTCGAGACCTTACTTAAGGAATCAAACATGTATTACTTGTACCAACACCCTTTGGTTAATCACAAGTCAATTGTGCAAAAAGATAGTCTTGAATTTAAAATGAAAGAGGGAATAAAATAAAAACAATGGTATATATAAATGAAGAGAAAAAAACGGAGCATGGTAGCTTGGAAGATATGGGTGACATAGAAAAGGTGAAGGATGAAGCGTTGCAGATAATTGGAACGTTAGAAGTGTTACCAAAGCTTGTTGTCTTCGATCTCGATTACACTCTCTGGCCTTTCTATTGGTACCAATTTCCCTTTTTCCTTTTCTCTCTTCCCATTCAACACTAACCTAATTTATGTTATTATTGTTGTTGTTCTTATTATTGCAAATTTGAATTTGAAGTGAGTGTCGATCGAAGCGTGAAATGCCTTCACTATACCCTCATGTGAATGGAATATTATACGCTCTCAAAGACAAAGGCATTCATATTGCTATCGCTTCTCGTTCTCCAACTTCTGATATTGCAAACGCTTTTCTTAACAAATTGAGTATCAAATCCATGTTTGTTGCACAGGTATTCTCAAAACTGAAAACTATTACATTGTGTGAAATCTTAGGGAGAGGATAAACTTAGTCCATGTCTTAGCCATCAATTATAGGAAAATCCGATGTTTTGAATTAGTGAGCAGATCTAAACCGTTAAATTTCCCTATAATTGATGATTAAGATGTGAAGTAACTGAAATCCTATGTGTTTGCACTCAAATAATTCAGTTTAATTTTGTCCTCAAGTTTTTCAATTTTGTGATTTTTAGTATCCTTGTTTTTTATATTTATCCTCTAACTTAGGTGAAGGTTCAAATATAAGTTTGGAGGATGAAAATCACACCTAAAAATAGGGAACTAAAATTACACAATTGAGAAACTTGAGGGAACAAAAATTGCAATTTAGCCTATTTTTTAATTTTTAATTGCTCATGTCAATAATATTTGTGTAAGAGTTATTTCTGTATGGTTGAAATGATAGAAATGTAATTTATTTTGAAATAATCCAAAAGATTTGGAACTTCTTACATGTTTGTTTTCTAGTCATAAAGACTGTTTTTTTCTTCATAGTTTAATCAATTTGGCATATCCCAAAAATAGTGAACATAATCTTATGCAAACACCCTCCTATCCCATTGTTCAGGAAATATTTTCAAGTTGGACACACAAAACAGAACATTTCCAGAGAATTCATACCAGGACTGGAATCTCCTTCAACTCCATGCTCTTTTTCGATGATGAGAATAGGAACATCCAAGCAGTAATAACAGTGATAGAACTTATTCTGTGATTTCCTTTTATCAACATTAGCTTTTACATTTCCCATTGAGTTGTAATGTATGCTGTATAATTGGATGGATCATCATATGATAGGTCTCAAAAATGGGAGTCACAAGCATTTTGGTTGGGAATGGGGTAAATCTCGGAGCTTTTAGAGAAGGCCTTACAAGATTTTCTCAAAACTGGAATGCATCACAGAAGAACAAGCAGAAATGGGTCACCAAGTACTCCAAAAAGGAGGCAGATACTTCCAACCATGATACATGAAATTGAATATCTGCAATTGTAATTTGATTGTGTATTTCATTCAATAGCTTATGAACTCAAATATGTTGATTAGTCAACTCTTCACTCCCAAGAGAAAGAGAAAAACAATGATATATACATATACTGTGATTTCCCTAGATATTGCACTGGTTTGCAGTATCATTCATTAGCAGTCATTTTATTTACTAGTTTTCTCTTCAACAAAATAGCATCAACTTTTTACACAAATCCATCGTCGCAATTACATGGGTGCATGAAGTATTCATATGTCAATTTCAGTTAACCCTTGTTTTGAATGTAGCATGCACCACCTATGATCTTATTTGGTTTGCGCCGAGTTTCTTCCGTTCGAAGTAAAGAGGACGACAAATGACTCTTGTTCATGACAGGATGAGGGACAGGTAAAAGGATATATCTCTGTGTGTGTTTGTGTGTATCAAGCTCAAGGCTTTTTCTGCATTCAGTTTTGCAAGCATTGCATCTTCTAATTCTTTTGAAGAGTTTTATGCTACAATCCTTTCTCTACATTTTCAATAAGCTCTTCTTTCTCTTGCTTATTATATCTTTCACCACCCTTCATTCCCTCTGCATTGTGCACTTCTAATAAGTAATAATGACTAAAAGCCCAATTACTTTGAAAAATAAAAGAGAGATAAACACAAATACTTTCAAAAATAAAATAAATTTATTACCAATAAACAATAATAACTAAAGCCCAAACTCCAAAGTCCACTTTTGCTTGGGAACCTTCATCACTCACACTGCATCAACTTGGATTTATCAAAGTCACCAGAATTGAAGGTAATTGAATCTTTCTCACAATTAATCAATATCTCCACTTAGTGAGGCTAAGACTCATTAGTTGGAATATGAAAACTATATAACTAAGAGTTTTGATGATATTCACGTAACATTTTCAAAATGTTAAAGTATTAAGACTTATAATAAACTAGAGTTAGAAAGACGCTTGGATATGAGTAAAAGAGTATACAAGGCTTAATATTTTGGTTTCCCACATATATCTTTGTACTGGAGGCAATCCTGTCTGAGCCGGGAACTCGAGACCTTGCTTAAGGAGTATACGTGTGGGGCTAACTCTCCGACAGACATTTTTTTCATCCACAAGACTCGAACCCGATACTTTACTTAAGGGGAACCAACCCTCGTTGGTATACAAGGCTTAATATAATATAAGGAGAAGGTGTCTCATGAAGAAGACCTTGCTTGGTAGCAAGTTTTAATAATACATGAGAATGCACAGCTAACTTTCTAATATGATATTAAAAACAGGTAAAATGTATAAATAATATTATTATCATAATTAGTATTTCAGTTTCCAAAATGTATATATATATATATATTAAAATTGATAGATATTTTGTAATTGAGCTAGTAATCTTATATTTCTAAATTAATGTGAAGTATGAAAAAAGAGAAAGGATTATAGTATTTGAAATTTGAAATGAGAAAATGTAAACTAAGCAGAGAAGAAAGGAAGTAGTTGAAGCTCACAAACTCAGTCCCAAGTATATTATTTAGTATTTGAAAATAATCAAAAATTCAAAACCACACAGAGAAGAATCCTCAAATCTCAATATTCTTCTCTCTCTCTCTAACCAAGTTAGGGTTCTTTCTCTCTCTGAAATCGATCTAATAATTCAATCAATCAATGGCTGATGAAGCAGTTACAACTCCTTCTCCTTCTTCTTCTACTTCCCCTCTCGGTTCCTCTGTGATCTCCCTTGTCAATCGTCTTCAGGATATCTTTTCCCGCGTCGGAAGCCAATCCACCATCGACCTCCCTCAAGTCGCCGTCGTCGGCAGCCAGAGCAGCGGCAAGTCCAGCGTCCTTGAAGCTCTTGTTGGCCGTGACTTCCTCCCTCGCGGTAACGATATCTGCACGCGCCGACCTCTTGTTCTACAGCTTGTGCAAACTAAGAGGAAGGGTGATGGTTCTGAAGAAGAGTATGGCGAGTTTCTTCACTTGCCTGGGAAGAGGTTCTTCGATTTCGCCGATATTCGAAGGGAAATTGAGGTTCTACCTATATCTTATTGTTAATCTCTCTTTATTTTTGTTTCTTTGTTTTAGTATAGCTGTAGAATCTGTTTATGCTTGATTGCTTGTTCTTGCTGAGATTTATTAGTCAGTGCAAAATACAGAACATGTACATGTATTTGGATTGGATGAATAATGAATTTGAAAATACAGAACATGTCCCCAGTGCCACTTTTGTGAACAATGAGATTGCCCCTTTTAGTCATGAATTATTATGATTATTTTCACTCAGAGAAAAAGTTGCTGTAGCCTGTAATCAATCACCCACAAGAAGGGGGCACATGAAATTAACTGTCACTGAGCCTAGTTGAACTTATGTGAAGACGATCTAGCCGTAATCCTTGATGTTCATGTCCATATATTTGAAGTTGATGTTAGGAGTTTATGGCATTCATTAGTCCAATCATAGAGCAACCATATAGTGGAACAAACTAATATTGGAGACTTGATCTATTGAGATTAGTGAATTTGATTACAATTAAATGCAAGTTAGTTGAATGACCTTTGAGGGATATTGTTTTCTCACTGGAGTTTTCAGGGCACCATCAACACTACTCTCCAATATTGACAGATGTTGTCTTGGTTGATGGTCTATAATCCACCGAAACTGGTTTTTATGTTTTAAGCTTGAAAAACTGTTGACTTTAAGATTTCCATTATTTGCATCTGTATAGCACATATACTTCACAAGTACTGACATGGTATATAATTATTAGTTTAACTCCTTTTCCTTAAAATCTCACCATGGACTTGTAATATCTTTATCCTCTTTTTATAGGCTGAAACTGATAGGCAAGCCGGAGGGAATAAAGGTGTCTCAGACAAGCAGATTCGACTGAAGATTTTTTCACCCAATGTTCTTGACATCACACTTGTAGATCTCCCAGGCTTAACAAAGGTTCCGGTTGGTGACCAACCTTCTGACATTGAAGCCCGAATTAGAACAATGATCATGTCATACATCAAAACTCCCACCTGTCTCATTCTTGCTGTTACACCAGCAAATTCAGATTTGGCCAATTCAGACGCTCTCCAGATGGCAGGAATTGCTGATCCTGATGGTGGGCTTTTGCTTTCACATAACTATAATTTTAATATTTTCACATCTCTTTGATATGTTTTTAAATGTTTGTATCTCTGTTGCAGGTAATAGAACGATTGGTGTAATCACAAAGGTGTAGTATAATCTTCTGATTCTAACTTGTGGGTCTATCTGTGAAATGTATTATGATGTTGCCGCATTTTGACAATGTTAGGCATGTATTATTTGGAATGTAGTTGGATATCATGGACAGAGGTACTGATGCCCGGAATCTGTTGCAAGGAAAAGTTATTCCCCTCCGACTTGGTTATGTCGGTGTTGTAAATCGGAGTCAGGAGGTAATGATGTTATCTTACTGTGATGAAGGCTGCATTTGAGTATACCTTCGCATGTCTTGTGTATGATATTTTGTTAAACATACTTGTTATGCATACATGTACTGTTCATAAAGGGCACTTTGTGAATATCATGCACATGAAACTTGATTGATTAAGATGCAGGTCAACATGTGATGCTGAATAATGGTTTGTCTGTTCTCTTGTTAAATTAGGATATTCAAATGAATCGGAGTATAAAGGATGCTCTTATTGCTGAAGAGAAATTTTTCCGCAGCCGCCCTGTAAGGAAATTCCTCTGCCTTATATTTAAGGTTTCTTACTTTTGTATACTCTTTTTTATCCATTTACGCTATTTATCATAGGTATACAACAGTCTAGCAGATAGTTGTGGTGTTCCTCAACTGGCAAAGAGGTTGAACCAGGTAGAGTCATTAACTCTTTATGATGTTGAGAACATAATTTGTCTTTGGTTATGTATTTTAATTTTTAAAATGCTGGCCTCAATTGTAGTGTACAATCATCACCTATCCATACAGGATAAAGTATTCTTTGTACCAAAAGAAAAATCATACTTTCATTGACATTATAATATCTAGGTTTTCCTTTTATACTAAAGCATGCAAAAACTTCATGTTTGGTTTTATTTAATAGAATCCATTGATTATAGGAGGTTGGCTTACTTAATTTTTTCGTCTTCAATGCTGATCTTGTGCTGGTTTTGGAAATTTACTTCCAATAAGTTGTATCATCCTTCGAAAAGGGAGAGGAAGGAGAGTTGAGATAACGAACTTTTTTTGGGTGCTACAAAATGAACTTTATATTGGAATTTATTTGTTACTTGGGGTCCAGATGGCAGGAATTGCTGATCCTGATGGTGGGCTTTTGCTTTCACATAACTATAATTTTAATATTTTCACATCTCTTTGATATGTTTTTAAATGTTTGTATCTCTGTTGCAGGTAATAGAACGATTGGTGTAATCACAAAGGTGTAGTATAATCTTCTGATTCTAACTTGTGGGTCTATCTGTGAAATGTATTATGATGTTGCCGCATTTTGACAATGTTAGGCATGTATTATTTGGAATGTAGTTGGATATCATGGACAGAGGTACTGATGCCCGGAATCTGTTGCAAGGAAAAGTTATTCCCCTCCGACTTGGTTATGTCGGTGTTGTAAATCGGAGTCAGGAGGTAATGATGTTATCTTACTGTGATGAAGGCTGCATTTGAGTATACCTTCGCATGTCTTGTGTATGATATTTTGTTAAACATACTTGTTATGCATACATGTACTGTTCATAAAGGGCACTTTGTGAATATCATGCACATGAAACTTGATTGATTAAGATGCAGGTCAACATGTGATGCTGAATAATGGTTTGTCTGTTCTCTTGTTAAATTAGGATATTCAAATGAATCGGAGTATAAAGGATGCTCTTATTGCTGAAGAGAAATTTTTCCGCAGCCGCCCTGTAAGGAAATTCCTCTGCCTTATATTTAAGGTTTCTTACTTTTGTATACTCTTTTTTATCCATTTACGCTATTTATCATAGGTATACAACAGTCTAGCAGATAGTTGTGGTGTTCCTCAACTGGCAAAGAGGTTGAACCAGGTAGAGTCATTAACTCTTTATGATGTTGAGAACATAATTTGTCTTTGGTTATGTATTTTAATTTTTAAAATGCTGGCCTCAATTGTAGTGTACAATCATCACCTATCCATACAGGATAAAGTATTCTTTGTACCAAAAGAAAAATCATACTTTCATTGACATTATAATATCTAGGTTTTCCTTTTATACTAAAGCATGCAAAAACTTCATGTTTGGTTTTATTTAATAGAATCCATTGATTATAGGAGGTTGGCTTACTTAATTTTTTCGTCTTCAATGCTGATCTTGTGCTGGTTTTGGAAATTTACTTCCAATAAGTTGTATCATCCTTCGAAAAGGGAGAGGAAGGAGAGTTGAGATAACGAACTTTTTTTGGGTGCTACAAAATGAACTTTATATTGGAATTTATTTGTTACTTGGGGTGAGTTTGAAGAGATTATGGCCAAGTTTTAACTTTTCAGACAAAATCCATGCTGTTTCATCACTGGAAATGGAAATCTGTTAGATGATTCTTCGAAGTATACAGTAAAATGAACTAAATTCATGCAAATAATGTAAAATATTAAACCACTGTAAATTCTTTTAAGATTGCAGTTTTTGGAGTGATACATGTCATAATATGTTTATTTGCCTGTCCATCAATTTGTAGATTCTAGCACAACATATCAAGTCTGTGCTACCAGGGCTGAGAGCACGTATAAGCACTTCACTAGTCGCTGTTGCAAAGGAACATGCTAGCTATGGAGAAATCACCGAGTCCAAGGCATGTGTTAATATTGGATGTGTCTTGAATGTTGATATTCCCCAATGACTTGTTAACTATTTAAAATAGTTATATATGTTTATAACACATCCTATTGTAATTAAAAGCAGTTTGTTTTCTACTTGTGGTTGGTTTTTTGCTTATCTATAATTGTTCATTTCCAATAGGCTGGTCAGGGTGCTCTTCTCCTGAATATCCTTTCGAAATATTCTGAAGGTACCTAACATCCCTAGTATTTGATTTCTTATTTCCTTTTTGTCCTCTACATTTTTATGCTCATATTTTCCCTTTGTATTTATTAACTGGTACTATACATAATTACTTTTCCTAATTCAGTAAATGCTATCTTCATTTTCTTTCTAACAGCATTTTCCTCCATGGTTGAGGGAAAGAATGAGGAGATGTCAACATCTGAGTTATCTGGCGGCGCACGAATTCATTATATTTTTCAATCAATCTTCGTGCGGAGTTTGGAGGTATATACTTCTGTATTTACATATGATTTAAATAAAAAAATATACCTACTCTTATGCTATGCTTAAACTAGAGATGCAAAATAAAGCAGGTTAAAATAAATCAATCAGCACATTTTCTATGTGCTGTAGCGGGTGTCTACCCATCCATTTAATAGAATTCTTGTCTCTTTATAGCATTTCATGGATCCAACCACCCATTTACTCTTTATAGCATTTAATATTACTCGAACATTATTTGCCTATAAAAATATTACTCAAACATTATTAGAGAAGTTATACTAGCAAATATCAGTAATCTTACGTATGATTTTCTTAACAATGAAAATAAAGAATTTCTTTTTGTTTCAAATAATATAAACAATACAAATTAAAATTCGATGTATTTCAAGGGAAAGGAAGCAGATTAATTTCATTATTAGCACATTTATACGGTCGTGAGTTTTAGGTGTTTAATTTTGACACCACAGAACCTAGGACCTGTGCTGCTTCTGTTCATTTTATCACAACTAGTTCCTTTGAGGCTTTTTCTGTAACTTAATGCTATCTTGAAGGAGGTGGATCCATGCGAAGACTTGACTGAAGATGACATACGTACTGCCATACAGAATGCAAGTGGGCCTAAATCAGCTTTGTTTGTTCCAGAAGTAGGTCTTGTTGCCTTCTTTTCTTTTAAAAATGAGATTAAAAATATATTTGAAAATTGTCTCAGTTGATTTTTTTTTTTTTTTTTTTGCATTTTCTGTGTTAATCCTGGTGATAATCTTACCAAATATGTAAAGGAAAATTTCCTACTGAAGAATATATTTATCTATTATTTCCATGTAATCAGGTGCCGTTTGAAGTCCTGGTGCGAAGGCAAATATCTCGTTTATTGGATCCAAGTCTTCAGTGTGCCAGGTTTATATATGATGAATTAATAAAGGTAAGGGCAGTGCTTTAAGGCTTGCCATCTCTGCTGTTTCACATTATCAAGTATGTGCCTAAACAAAATTCCTCATCTTCAGATCAGCCATCGATGTATGGTGACTGAACTGCAGCGATTCCCTTTCTTGCGAAAACGCATGGATGAAGTTATAGGGAACTTTTTACGGGAAGGCCTTGAACCCTCGGAGAACATGATTGCACACATCATAGAAATGGAGGTTTGCAGCTATTTAACTTGTTTGATGTATAAATGTAGAATTGCTCCTTCCTCTACTTTTTACTGCAACCATTATGTGAATAATAGTTTATTAAAACTCAATTTCTTACAGGGCCAAAATTTTATTCCCTTAAAAATTCCTACTGAGTTATAAATGAAGTTGATAATCTGAAACTGATAAATTTTCTCCTTATAGTTTGGGATCAACTTTAGTCATGCAATCTTGACCAGTTGACCCGTCTCATTTATATTGATCCAAACTCCTCGATTTCCTTAATATTATTTCATGTAACAGCATGAAACAATTATTTCCTATGGAGTATGGAATTATTTCATGTAAATGCCTTCAATTTTAAAATTTATCTCCCTTCTAGCTTTATGGAGTTGGGGTTTCTGAAATTTCATAAAAAACTGAAATGAGGTTTTACCTAATGCTTGTTCATAGAATCATAGGTCGAGCATGACTTGGTTTGTTGTGTTAAAATGTGTCTCTCATAAAACATGCCTTGTTTACCAGAGTGAATATCCAATCTACTTATTTTATTTCTTATTTAAACTACTCAAATTTTCAGATGGACTACATAAACACTTCTCACCCAAATTTTATTGGTGGAAGTAAGGCGTTAGAAGTTGCAGTGCAACAGACCAAGTCTTCTAGGATTGCTTTAACAGCTTCTAGGCCAAAGGTATACAGATTATGGGCTCCAATTCCAAATATGCCTATGTTTTTCATCTGACTTATGAATACAAACAAGTTCATGCTATCTTACTTTTGTTCTAATTTTTTTTATTTCCTATAGGATACTCTGGAATCTGATAAGGGGTCAGCTTCTGAAAGAAGTGTGAAGTCTCGGGCTATTCTTGCAAGACAAGCCAATGGAGTAGTTGCTGATCCGGTTTGTAATTGTCTTCTACTTTATTAACCAGAAGTTTTGTTTTTTATATTTTAGTTAATGAGAATCAATACAAGGGCTACTAGACTAGTATCTCATTGTTATCACTTCAATTCCAATGGCATATATAAAAACAGGGTGGCCGTGCTGCATCAGATGTTGAGAAAGGCATACCCACTGGTAATTTGTTTCTAATATTTATTGATTCAGTTTGTCATTACATTAGTCTATTACATATTTGCTTCTGTGCTTTTCTTTTGTTGTCCAGTCCTTAATCATGTGCATTTGATATATCAATGTGTTTCATTATTATTTTAGTATATTTTCAATTAATAATGCTTGAAAATTTTCAGGAAATACTGGTGGATCAAGTTGGGGTATCTCATCCATTTTTGGTGGTGATAGCCGCGTGTCTGTGAAGGAGAATGTAGCCAGTAAGCAACATATGGAACCCATTCACAATGTGGAGCAATCAGTTTCTATGATCCATTTGAGAGAGGTATATGTAATGTGACATTTATTTTATCACCAGCTTGATCAATATATTCCTCGGGTATACATTTTGTTAATATGCTTTAATTTTTGTAGCCACCGGCTGTCTTGAGGCCATCTGACACCCATTCTGAGACGGAAGCTATTGAAATTACAGTAACAAAATTGCTTTTGAGATCATACTATGACATTGTCAGGAAAAACGTAGAGGATTTTGTCCCGAAAGCAATTATGCACTTCTTGGTACTTCATATTCTTCTTTTAAGCTCTGTTAAGTTGCAATAAATCTAAAAAAGTAGTCTCCTACTGTTAATTCCAATGTTGCATTGTGTAGCATACTGAATAACAAGCTCCCACTTTAGTTATCTGTTTTCTAACTTGACTACGATATAATATCTACTAAATTTGATGCATATCTTCTCTAATATTTAAAATGGTTACAGTATGATTAATATGTTTAAAGCTAGTAATTGTTTTAGCATATCAAGTTCGTAGGATGCTTTATTCTGTTGCATGATTAAAAGTGTTATGAGTAGTTGCAGTTTATCTCATTATTGAGTTGAAGTACATGAACACTGTAGTTGACCATTTAGGAGTTTGTTTTTGGTTGGTGGTAGTTATTTTCTTAATATTCAGCTTATAAAATTAAAAATGGTAACATTCATATATTTGACCATAATGTGTAGTTGTGTTGATATTAAATTATTTTGTTTTGGCATTCCATAAATTTTGACAACTGTATTTTACTTTGTCTTATTAGGTAAACAACACCAAGAGAGAGCTTCACAATGTCTTTATTAAAAAACTATACAGGTAATGTATAGCGGTTAGCCGGTTATGCTTCTGTTAGTTTTGTTGCATATATAAATTTTATCTGACATTGCTTGCTGGTTGTGCTTTCTATGTTGTATATTCAAACCAGAGACAACCTTTTTGAAGAGATGTTGCAAGAACCTGATGAGGTGGCCACAAAAAGAAAGCGTTGTCGAGAACTGCTTCGAGCTTATCAGCAGGCTTTTAAGGTGGGTAGTCCTAATACTTTAATCAGCAATATGTTACCAAATTCTGTTATTTTACATGGCATGTTTGGTTCTTCTTGGTTCTAGTTATGACAAGTGTAGTTCTCCTCTGTTCAGTGTGAACTCTAGTAGGATTCTCTATAACACTTGTAACAAAGTATTATCACTTTCTCATGACTGTAATTTTTCTCGATAGGACTTGGAGGAGTTGCCTCTTGAAGCTGAAACAGTTGAAAGGGGATACAGTTTGCCTGAATCCACTGGTTTGCCTAAAATTCATGGATTACCAACTTCATCCATGTATTCTAGTAGCAGTTCAGGAGACTATTATGGAGCTTCTCCTAAGAACCCAAAGTCGAGAAGGTCTTCCCATTCTGGGGAACTTCAATCACCAATGAATGCTAATTCCGATTCCAATGGAAGTGGAAGGCCCTTCACGTCAGGATTTTATCCCATGGTTGATGTATGAGCTGTAGCTGAACGAGCTCGTTTGGCCAAGTAGTTTAAGTCAAAGGCATTTTATTCATTTGATTGTGCCACAACTTTTCGGATTTGGAGTTCTGCCTCCAGAAGCTCCTCGACTGCACGAAATTACTATTGTCTAACTCAAATGGTCTTGAATGTTGGTCACTGCTTTCTTTACATTAGTTCACTTGTGTTGTCTTAGTGTTGGCAATTTGGCATAGATTACCAGACTCCAGAAAGAATAATAGGAGCAGGGTGATCATTCACATTTTTTGAAATGGTGTTTCTAAATATTGATGTATATGAATGAGCTTTACTTTTTCTTGATTAGTCAGATATTGTTGTTGCCAATTATGCACTTCCACAGTTTTGTTGGTAGTAATAGCATAGACATAATTGGCTCCCAATATTGACTTCTCAATATATATGAGATGTAGGGATTTCCCCTGTGACTGTTATTGAGTGCTGATTATATTATTCCAATGCTTCAACTTGGATTCGTTTTCTTCAGTTTTCATCCCTTTAAAATAGTACTGTAAATCTTGATTAACTGCTGGTTTAACTTAAACATCGCCAGCCATGTCTGGTGTCTCAGATGTGTAACACTCTACGTATCATTTCTTTCTCATTAGTTAGAAAAGTGAAACACGATTTTAATATATATTGCCTTTATATTTTCTGACCAATAAAAATGAAGGGTACATGAAGTAATATACATCTTGAGATATAGAAAATCGTGCACGAAGCAGCATTTAAAATTCATTGCACATATGGTGTTTCTTCGACAATGTTTTGCCCTTGAGTAGCGTATGGTGAAATGACATGACATCCCATAATTGAAATGCCTTTGATTTATGTCACTCTGTAGGTTTGAGTAGTTATTTTATTGGGTTGCTTTTAACTTTTATCTAATCCTTAGAAAAAAATATTAAATGGACAAAAGGGTAATTATATTGTAAGGCCCGCTAGCTCCCTATGCTACAAAAAGGTAAATAGTTCGATTCTTATGAGCGACACTTGTTGGGAGGGTTAACCACGAACCTTGAAAATGATTAGTTTTGTACTAAAAGTTGAGAGAATACCTTTGGTAGTATCGAAAAAAATTTGTATAAACCTTAACTCTCTAATATTTATATTATACTTTAAACTTACATTTGGTACACGTTTAGTCTGAAATATTGAAATATTTCCCAATACAACATTGCAAATTTTGAGTGGAGTGTGATGCAATCGGGAACTAATGTCAATTTTTTATGTTTTGTTTTGTGATTACTTGGAGGAAACAATTCAAGTATTGTGTTGTGGTGGTTTTCTTCAACAAAAAATGTTCTATATTTTTATCAAGAATTCAAAGAACTTAGGTTGGTCTTCACTAAAAATACATAGAAATTTGATTAATGGGTTTTAGCATTAAACGTTTGATGGATAATGGATTTCTTTTGTCATATTTGATTTGTGGATAATATTTTTTTAAAGGACACAGGTGTCTTTCAAATTTGACCAATCATATTATACCACTCTATCACAGTCTTGGATAGACTCTAATATAATGTGAGGACGCATGTAATATGTCACATTTAGATATAAATATATTTTATGATTTTTGATGTTATCATTTAAGATTAAATTTAATAAGAATTAAAATATTCATGTATTATCAGGATCTTATTGATTGTCTCTATATAGTTTCGTCTCTACGTAAATCTTTCTCTTGTGCCCTTCACACAAACTTGCACGCAAAGAGAGACACTTGTATAGGAGAATGTTTTGCAATATCTATATATAATGATCCTTTTCCTTTGTGCCTTCACCAAAAAGCTTTTCCCAATTTATATCTTTTCATCACTTCAATTGAGTTCAGAGAGAGCTTCACTTTTCTAAGACATGTGCAATCGATAATCATATCATAAATTAATATAATCATATGATATATTTAATATCTTTTAAAAAAATAAAAAATAACAATTTCCTCTATGTAATTCCAAATCAAATTTAAATCTAAACTTTTTTGTAGTATCAATATATAAATAACAATGACATATATCATAAAGTAATATTTTATTCATTAATAATTGATTAATAAGTGATATATATTACTCTTTTATGGGTATGAGAATTTATAGAATGATATAGCATTACTCATATTCATATATTAACAACCAACGGACGTTGGTTCAAGTGGTACATGTTTGATTCCCTTTAAATAAGAACCCGGGTTTGAGTCTTGTGGATGGAAAAAAATACCCGTTGAGAGAGTTAGCCTCACGTACCTGTGGATATTTTTGGCTCGAACAGGTTTGCCTCCGGTGCGAAAATACTTGTGAGAAACCAAAAAAAAATATTCATATATTAACAATCATAGAAATCAGTAGTATTTAACTTACACGGAAAATCACTTCAACATCTTGGTACTATAAAATGTCCAACTAATAAACAAACAACATATTGAATTGAAAATGTTCATAAAAAATGATTGGACAAATGGTGATAGTGCACACATTTCTTTTCCTCTTAATTATTTTTTGTGGCTGAAAATAAAAATGTGGAACTTATTAATCAATCCAATCTCATGACAACATCATTGTTCTATCATATGCATTATATGATTGTACTTCTTGTAGAAAATTATATCCTTTTGCTCTAAATTATTGATATCAAACTTTACATATACACTTAGCATGAAACTTAGTGCAAAGTCTTTTTATCTTACAAAATGAGACTTTTATTTCCATAATATGCATTCAATAACGTATCTTATGGTATAGAAAAATAATTTTATCTCCTCAATCAATAAAACTTTGATATATTTCACTAAATCAATTCTTAAATTATTATTTTTGTAGTTAATTATATCTTGAGGGGAAGATGACAAGCCTTTCACCATTTTCATTCTTTCATTTTACTCTTTTTGATATTACTATCTCATTTTTGGGTAAGAAACTAATCATTTTAGATTCGTGGTTGTCTCTCCCAACAAGTATTACTCCAATAATCTAACTCTTGATCTTGAGATCTAGTATCACCTTACACCACTAGACCAACATGTTATTATTCTTTCATTTTACTTGTGCTAACAAATGTTTTAACAATATTGTTTAAGAAATATTATATAGAAAACACTCAATATTAAAAAAAAAAATCTAATATTTTTCAATAAGTTAAAACATCAGTGTTGATGATAAAATATCAATTTTTTTCTTCCTAAACAATACCCTTAAAACAATTAGTAACATTTTTTATTTTTCATTTGAAGTCAAATATCTCTTATTGGCCAAAACTTTGGAGTGATGAGATTTGAATGGGTCAGAAAATAAGTGCAGTTTACTTGGTGCAGGTTTGGTGAATCCATACTGGCTCTAAGTCTATATACATGTCTATATTATTTTAAACAATTTTCTGAAAATATTATGTTTTCTTTTTTCTCTAATGCATAGTGATTTGGATGTTTGTGTTGTATCTTTAATTTCAGTTAAGAACTTCAATGGACTATACTTTCAATACAAGAATGTTTGATTATGGTTTTTTTTTCTGTTTTGGCTTATTGGTGCTTCTTACAAATTTATGTAAAGATTTGACATTTCTTCATGCCACTGTGTTTAGTGATTTTTTCTACTTGCATAATATATTTTCTTCCAACTTTTTCTCACATACATTTTTTTTATTTTACATAAATTTCATTCATTGTGAAACCAATTGAATTAAATATTCAATACTTATAATGATGATAGCCAATACAAAATATTTGTGATTAAAACCAAAAATATAGGACTTCTACTTGCACTAGGATGAAACCAATTCCTTATAGATTATAGATAGCATCTTTTCTTCCATTATTTTGAAGTCTCAAAGCTAATCCTAACCATGCACAAGGTATTAACCAGAAAACTATAAATTTTAATTTACAAGGAAGGAATATAAATTATCTCCTCCGGCCAATAAAACCATGTATCTTATTTAATCATTTTCTATAAAAATATTTTTAAAAACTAGAAAAATATGACATATGTCATGATTTTACTAGTCAGAGGATATAACTTATTTCATGTTATGAGAAGATACTTTATTCTCAACAATTAGTCTTTAATTTGATAAAGGTGATACAATACATGGCAACATAAGAGGGCTAACTAAAGTGCATGCAGCATATTGCAAAAGAAGTTTTTGCCACAAACACTAAGTTCCATGCATCCTCTTCCACATTAACATGACTAATAATTGATTGAAAATATTTACAAATTCAATCTATGAACAACTTTGTATTGTCATAATAATCGACCCTTAAGAAAACTGACACAAAGTCTTTGCCATGCCTTTGTATCTGGCTCCCACATTTCTGCTTTTAACTTTGTCTCCACTGCAAAACTTTCCTGAGATACCAAAACATCATCCAATAATAAAGTGTAAATGAATTATCTATGTATTTAAAAAAGAGAAGAAGATGAAGTATACCATGATGAAGTTATGGTGAATAAGACGGTCGATAAGGTGTAAAAGAATGTCTTTGGTATATTCAGGATGTCCTTGTATTCCCATTATGTTATCTCCATACTTAAACATCTCTATTCCTGTCTTTTCTGACCATGCTATCACTTCTGCTTTTCTTGGTAACTCTCTTATCTATTTTCATCAAATTCAACTTAATTAATATAACAATTCAAACCCTATCAATATCTTACAAGGTATAAACATTTCCCTCTTTAAAAATACACATACATATATATATATATATATACCTCATCCCGGTGGCATTCAATAATAGAAAGGTTAGATGGTAGTTTGAGAGAAGACAATGCCAAAGATGAAGATGTTGACAAAGTTATGGTTCTGACACCAATGTCCCAACCACTTGGAGAACGACTCACTTTTCCACCTAATGCACGTCCAAGAATCTGATCAAAAAAACATCACCCATGTTCAGAAAAACAAATCGTAAACCGGAGAAAAATACTTAAAAATTAAATTTTAACTTAAATATTTTTTTTTAACCAATCAGAAGATCATAGATATATAGAGTGGCATTAAGTATGGTACAATAGATTTGCGCCCAACCTAAACCTAGCTACAAGCAATAATAAAAAGAGAGAATAAAAGAACATAAAGGAATGAGTTCCGTTTTGCATTGCTATCATATACTATTTGATTATTCCATTGAACCGACACAACATTATCTGATAGGTCATAAACCCATACTTGCATCAAAGTCATAGAATATAATAATACACTTTATAAAAAGGCCTATCAATAATGGGTACCATTATCTTAGCATAAGCATATGAAAATCGATCTAATCAATTGAAACACAATTCTCTTATTTTGATAGCGAATTACGAATTAGTTCTCTCATATCAATTTGGTTCTCTTATATCAATTTATGGTTCTTTTGCATACTAATTCCTTTTTAAAGAACAAACTGAATTTTTACCTACAGTTTAAGTAAAAGAGAAGAAAAATAATTGATAATATATACTTAAATGACTGAGTTATAACAAACAAGAATTTTTTATCCTTGTATATTTCTCCTATGTGTTGATTCAAACCTACAAGAAGCAACACTAGAAATAATTATACAGAAAGGCTATAAAGCCTACTGAATATACCTCTAGCATATCGGTATTTGACATACACCAATTTATACCAAAGAGAACTACTTATCATGTATAACCAAGTGGTCACACTTTAAAAGTAATAAAGATTATCCAAATGGAATTATCAGTTAATACTTCTCTCATTTCCATTTTGCATATACCTCTTTTTTGGTACATTGGTCTGAACAATTATAGTTCATAATACGCCAAACAATTAAGAATGTGATTAGATTCGGATATGTGTTCATAATATATATAGTTCATAAGATGCTTACTATACTTTTGTCTTAATCCATAATTCCAGCGACGCATAAATTACAAAAACACATTTTATTGTTAATATAGTATTAGGAAATGAGAAATTATAAAGAAAAATAATAAAAGGATAAAACGATTCTACTGAGATTCAGAACCTCCACAAACATCGGCCAGAATTCGATTCTATTGTTAATATACTTTTAAAGATAAAAATATAATTTCAATATAAGCTTCAAATTTTCGCCCTTAGATTTTTCTTGATAGGGCAACAAAAACTTGCCAACACATACTGCCGACAGTGTTTTCTCATATGCTTTACTGTAATGAACTGGGAAGGACATGAATCACATGTTTCATATTTCGTACTAATCAAACTTTACAAAATAATATTAAAATATTAATTTTTGTTTTTATAATTTTTCTTTTTAAATGAATGGATTCATTGTAATTGATTTGATACATAAATGGGACATGTGATCCCATCATGGGAAATGGATCCTCTCCAGTACTTAAGATGCCAGTGCGGAATAGAATGATGACACGTGGCAAATTTTTTTTTAACGACTATGATTACATGTTACTTTCTATTAAAATTAAATAAAAACTCTTTAAAAAATTTTCAACCTCATATTTCAGTACTGATTTCTCCGGTACTTGAGAGGAGTTGAACTCCGCCTGATGTTAATCTCTTCCACAATCACTAATTTCTCTACCAAATATTTCCATAAAAAGCATTTCTTTTAGTATTTCAAAATTTATAAGAATCATGTCCTACTTTTGTTTTTATACTACCAACATATTATCTCACTTTATAGATAAAGAAATAATTCATTTCAATGTTCCATTATTAAAAACTAAAATCAAACAAAACATTAATCAATTAGTATGAACTTTGAAAGTAAAAAATCTTGAAACTAATTTTTTAAACTACAAAAGAAGAAAAAAATTATAGTAACTATACTTATTATATTTATACAAAAAAAGTGCCAACCCAGAAACATAACTCATGTTCATATCTTCACACATCACTATGCCACCTAATATCACCTAGCATCATGTGTACCAATAAGGTATATGAATGAGAATTAGTTGTCCTATATTTTGTGTCCCACTTTTTTTTATCCAATGAAAATTTGTCATATATTAAAAAAAATATAAAATAACATTTTGATACTACTTGGTGGGATATAAATGGTTTTTAAGAGGAATAATTCGAAAAATAATATTGAAAAATGTTGATTAATATCTGATTATTATATTATTATGATTCTTACCTGGTGACCAAAGCAAATGCCAAGGATTTTCTTATTGATGGAGTTTAGTTTAGAAATAAGATTGATTAAGTGATGAACCCAAGGATCATTTCCATGTGCATCATTACAACTTCCAGTTATCACAAACCCATCATAGAGACATAACTCACGCTCCTCTGGAAACTCCCCACGCGCCACCTTGTACATGTCCCACCTCTCCCCTTCCTCCGCCAGCATTCTCATAAATACCCCAAAATACCCTCCATGTTTGTTCCTCACATAATCTGAATCCTCTGCACACATTAACACTCCATATCTCTTCGCACCTTCCATGTTTGTTTCTCTCTCTAAAGGATTTTGAGAGAGAGAGTGGTGGAAATAGGTGAAGATGAGAATTATGACAACCTTAGTGGTTTTTTTAAAGGTTGAGGGTATGAATGTGGACACGTTATGTTATCTTAATTACGAGGCTACCCATGTTTAATGAATAAAAATCATATATTTTCAGCTGTGTCTCATTCTTTATCTTAAGATTATCACATTTTGTCATATTAGTAAAAGAAAAATTTAAAAATAAAAAATAACAAAAAGTCATAATTTAATTGGTTTAAAATATTGAATGAGATAGAGTTTGCAACAAATCATCTCAATCCATGTTTAATCGGGTTAAAATGAAAATCACACTTCACTGTTGCGGGGACCAATCCTTTTATACAAAAGTCCTTATGCAATTTTACTTATTTTAATATCCATGTATAGGTTTTTACATGGTTGGACTTTCCAATAAATATACATATTATTTATATTTAATAGTTAATAATAATTAATATAAATGATGAATAATATAATGGAAATATTTGTATATTTTTTGTTGATAAACTATTTTGTATTTTTTGGTTTGCATTTATCCATAATGGAGTGAAATAGAGCAATTTCATTGATTTGGCCTAAGTAATTATGGGTGAGCACTACTTGATTCTACAGATTTACTCGGTATGATCTGATCATAATCAAATTTGAATATTGTTTGGTCTATGGTTGAGTTCGAGTTCAAAAATTAGATAGGTTAATATTTAGTGTCGGGTAGAGACCAAACATGACTCGGCCAGACCCGACTCATGGTCACTCACTCATCATGTTTATGTATCTCTATTCAAATGTATAAAGAATAATGGTATTTTTTTGTCGAAAGTATATTGATTCTCTAATTATTTCATCATATATATATATATATATGATTAATAATATATATATATATATATATATATATATCTCAAATTACATATTTATAATAATAAATAATATTGAGAAGACTTTATCTAAAATGAGTATTCAGGTCTAGGGACGGGTTCGGGTTTAAAGACCAACCTTGTTAATAGTTAGGGTCGTAATAACTTCGAATTTAAGGTTGTGTATGTCCAGATTCAAAAAATGATTTGACCAAAATTTAAGATCGGGTAAGGACAAAGTAATTATCAACTTGAATGTGAGTCAGAATATCATATACAATGTATTACTTCTTGTAAGAATAATAATTTTAAGAAGATAATTTATTAAAATAACGGTGTAAGATTTTTATAGTTAGTATATCATTTATGATTTATTTGTATTAATTATATTTAAGAGTCTATAATTATTAAATATAAATGATAAATTTTTCTCTCTCATCATTTATTTCACTCACTCATTTGGTCCGTTGGATTTAAGAAAATAAATGACTGAAATCGAGTGTAACTATTGTAACTTAAATTGAGTATAAGCGGACCCTTCCTTATATATATATATATATATATATATCATTTTCTCCGGTTTTAAATCCACCTTCTAACTTCTATATCATTTTCCTCAAAAAATATCTCTTGATATTTTTTAAATTATTCTTTTCATGTTTTAAAAATTATTCTATTAGAAAATATATCAAATTATGTTAAATTTTATTATATTCACTAATTGATTTTGTTGCAAATATTCTTTACATTTCAATAATATTTTAGTTTTCTTTTAATTAAGAACTCTCCCTAAATTCCATACCTTGACAAAAACAGATGAAATATGGACATGCAATATCTCAATTCTCAACTCTAGGATAGGAAGAACGAAATATCTATATGCGTGGCAAATATGTAAAATGAGTTATTCAATTCAACTTTAAGATAATGATTTTCGAATGTTTTGTATACGGACATTTAATTCAATGAATATTTAATTTAAGAGCTACCAAAATGTTGGTTACATGAATTGTTTCAACAAAATTATGGATTAGACCTCAAAATTATTATGTACCACGTGTTTGAAACATGGGACAATAATCTTTTTCCTTCTTTATTATCGTAAACATCATTAATTGACATGTGTAGTTTATAAAAATTTAAAACAAAACATATTATTATTGGGACAAAGAAACATTAAATCACTGCCTCTGTGGTGGTGAGGCTGTAAAATTTAGTGTTGGGATAAGAATTGGAGTTGTGTCGGGTGGGGCAAAGCACCGACGGATTAAGATGAAACTTTTTAAAATAATGAAGTATTTTAAACATGCCTCATATACAAGTTTAGAAATTAGGACAGTAAAATTGAGACAATGATTTGCTGTATTAAAGTATGTCCTAAAATATGTTTCAAATTAATTATATTATGTTATATCAGTTAAAAATTAAATATTATTGACTTTGTTAATTTTTACTTTATTGTGATTGGTTAGAGATAGATTTCATGACAGGTTTGTGGACAGATTTGGGGACAATACATTTTATTCTTAAAATTAGAGTCTATATAATTTTATGTAGCTAAAAGTTACTATAAACCATATAAATAATAAAAGATGAGATAAATATAAATTATAGATAAATTTAAATAAAATAAAACTACCTTAATTTTAAATAAGATAATATTATATAATTCAAATATTATATTATATTAATGTAAGTTAACATTTTCAATTTATGATTGGGACTTGTCCTTGACATTTCATAGATCCTCTGTGAGAAATAAAATGAATATCCTTATTTATTATAAGAAAATAAATAAAATTCATATATGGATCTTTAAAAGATCATGATAATTCAACCTAAATCATGAGAGAAAATGAGCATTCATTATTTAGAAAAAGAATTTTATTGTACACAATAATTTATACTAATGTTTCAAAAAAATATCATAGAAATCCTGAGATTATGTGATATATTTTATTTTCTAGCTCCTTTGTTATTGTTACGTATTGGGGATTTGAATTTAATATTTTTTATTTTTGGTACATTTTTAACGAACGTTGAATATCTCATATTTAGTCTTGATCTCTCAATTTATTTTTATCAATTATGATCATATAATATAATAAATAGCAAATATTGAACATACTCATATACTATAATAAGTAATAAATACAAAAAAGACATGTTTTGAAAGCGTGAGACTTTTTTATCCGAATAAAAAACACTAGGAAACCTTATTGAATGTCTACATGTAGGATTTAGTTGGGAAAATATACCACTTATTTGAAATTAAAAAAAATATGTTGGAGGACAAATGCACTTCTTTCTTCCGTTTGAATTATTTTTATAAATTACTCATCCTCTCCATTATTTTATATTTTAATTTTTTAATGTTATTCTAATTGTTTTGAAATTTTTAAGATATAATATAAATTTTATCCTTTAGATTATTTCCTTCTTTATTTTTCTCTTTTTTCACCCTCTATTTTTCTATTTTTGATTTAATTTTGAATATGATAAAATCATTTTAATCAAATTATATTCAACCTTTACTTTAATTATTAACTTTTTCTTAAATATTAGTTATATGCAACTTTAAATATCATTTTTTTTTGGAAGTAAACAATTTGTTAGAATGATCCACGTTTTCCTTGTTTTTATGGATGAAGATGTTCCATCAATTCATTATTAGGATGAAGATCTGTTGTTCCTAATTATGTCCTCAACCATGTCTTTGACCAATCACAATGAAGTAAAATTGATAAAATTATAAATGTTTAATTTTTTTAACTGACATGATATAATGTGATTGGTCTGAGGCAGAGTTTGGGGGAAGTAAATCCTTGTCCATCATTATTACTGCCCCATCTTTGTCTTACGAATCAAATGGTGCCAAATAAACTAAAGGTTAAACGTGGAACCCACGAGTGATAAGTGCACATGAAAATCGATGCAGTTGTAAGGATGTAGTTCAAATACCATTTTTTTTTGGAGATCTAATATGCTTGGTTGATGTTGAATTCATTTCCAGCTATCAAATGAGATATTTATGTGCCTAAATCAGCATATTTTAAGATTATTGGAGTCTAGGTACAAAATAGAAAACAATTGGTCATATGGGTATCATTTGAGGGGGAATGTTCATAAAGTTTAAAATCTAGATCAAATACTTATTTTAGTTCTCATATTTTTTTATTTTACTAGTTTAGTCTGTCAAAAAAGAAAAGACTTAAAAGATCCATAAAAAGTTCAAATGTAGGTCAAAAAAATTAGTCCTTTTTAGTATGTTTTACAACACTTGACATATATTAATTTGACTCCAAAAAGGACTAATTTGACATACATTTAAAAAAATTGAAGACTATTTTAGGTCTTTTTTAGTACTAAATTGGTAAGGTCGAAAAATATGAAAAACTAAAATGAGTATTTATTCTAAAATCTATGTAATGTTACTGTAAAAAATTTATATTGTCAACACATTATCCACTATTAATTTGTTTTACTTTTGGTCGAGAGTCAACCGTGTTATAATTAATGGTAGATTTATTGATATTGTAAGAATAGTTACACTAAATACATATTAAATCGATGTTGATATTTATATATGTAGTTTAGATATTCCATCATGTTAATTGTCATTTTTGGTATATATCTTTGTTTAATATTTTATTTGTTAGCACAAAATAGTGGAAAATGAAAAACCACGAAAGAGAATTGATATATGAGAAAAATATAGTAATTTCATGTAAATCAACACAATTATTATATTCTTAATAGATGTGTTTTTGCAATGAAAAAGATAAAAAAGAATGAATGTAATATCAACTGAAATAAAGGAGTGAAGATTGGAAAAATTCACATAATCATGCACCCTAATGTGAATCTATGTGTAATCCTTAATTATGATTTCAATATCATCAATAGTAATGTCAAAACACAATTGTTTAAGGTTATGACATATAATTTTAGTTCATTTATCTATGTTGTGTTACTTATTTGTCACAAGCTCAATGTTTTAAAAAATGTTAAAATTCAAATAAATTATGATATAATATAATTTAATATCTCAAAAGTTTATAATGTGATTTTTCCAAATTTATATAACATATCAAATTTTTTGTTTCCATTCTTTAAGTATTTTTTATTATTTTCTTAATATTTAGTTTTACACTTTTATGGAGTTACTTATTATTGTTTATAAAATGCTGAGCAAGTGAGTTTTGTCATTACAAATCATAAGCAACAGACAATATATTTACTTCACGGCCCACTTATCATTGATGCCTCGGATATAAATGGACTACAAAAATTTATTGTATATATTATTAGTTTAAAGATTTATACACTAATTCATGTATATTGTAAAAAGATAATCATAAATAAAAACAAATTATCAATGATAAATTAAAAGATAGATCCATTTATACCCATTTTAAGTTACATTAATTATATTCAATTTCAGACATTCATTTTCTTAGATCCAATAGACCAAATGAGTAAGTGTAATAATTGACGAGAGAGAAAAAAAGAAATCTTAATTATGATTGACTATTAGTGTAACTTAAAATTGGTGTAAATAGATATCTCCTCGATAAACTAATAATGTATAAAAAAATTACACTATTAATACATATATTTTTTTCTCAAATAATATATTCAGATACAAATTCTCTCATACATTCCAATCAAAATTTCCTACAAGTCATTAATTGAGAGAAATAAGAACACTTAATATAGATCATTAAATCTTGATTGAATGGTTAAAATTAAAAGATATATGTAATGATTATCATATGATCGATAACTCACTTTTAATCATACGATCTACGATTAGTTGTAAGACTCAAATTTATTTATTTTCACAATTTTTATATAAGAACATTTTTATATCAAATGATTAAGGTGAATACATTTTTATATAAAAACTGTCCAAAATAATAAATCTTATCTTCCAATAATTATAAATGATTACAATTAAAAAGTTAGTTATATGTATCCAACCAAAATTTTGTACAAATAAATAACATTAGATTAGTTGTGTAGGCGAGTTATTACAAAGATTCGTAAATAAATAGTAGTAATAATTAATTATTAAGTTGTTAAAGAAATAGTGTTGTTATAAACCTAAACCCTAAATCCCACCATTCTCTCTCATCCACGTTCTCTCAAACAAACTCTCTCTTCTGAAAGAAAGGGTTTCTATATTTCGGTAACAACATCTTCTCTCTCATTCTTCAATTCACAACTTCAATCGGATCCTCTCTTTCTCAGATCCACCATTTCTCTCTCTTTCTCAGGTTAGGTTTCTCTATTTACTTTCTCAATTAATTAATTAATTATTCAAATATGTTATTTATATTCATTTCACTAACTATTATCTTCAATTGAAGCAAATCAATATGTTGAGCGGTGTTATAAGGCACAACAAGGTACTTACATTCATATACATGTCATTTAATTGATTAATTAATTAATCGATTAATTTATCCATTGATCTGATTCTCAATTTTGAAATGACAGAATATTCTTCGCTCTGGTAGTTTCAGAGCATTGTCTTCATCTTCTAATGTGATGACTGTGCGAGATGCTCTGAATTCGGCTATTGATGAAGAAATGTCTGCTGATCCTAAAGTTTTGTTGATTGGTGAAGAGGTTGGTGAGTATCAAGGTGCTTATAAGATTTCCAAAGGGCTTCTTGACAAGTATGGTCCTCAAAGGGTTCTTGATACTCCGATTACCGAAGCTGGATTTGCTGGTATTGGAGTTGGTGCTGCTTACTATGGTCTTAAGCCTGTTGTTGAGTTTATGACTTTTAACTTCTCCATGCAGGTTAATCACTATCTTTTATTTTATTTACATCCATTGTAATCGTCATCAATAGACGATGAATGAATGCTATATGAGACTGAATGTTGGGGGATAAAATGTTAACAAGAGAATAGATAAGAGTCGGGAATATTGTGTCGGATGAGTGCATACTAGACGATGTAAGATAGAAATAAATGCACTAGTAAGAAAGTTGGAGTAGCTTCTATCATAGAAAATATGGTAGAATCGCGCCTTAGGTGACTTGAACATGTGTGGAGGATATTGGTAGAATCCTCGTAAGGAGATTCGATCAAATGGAAGCCATTACAATTCCTAGTGGGATAACCACAAGGAAGAAGGGCTTTAGAGATCATGCTTTGTCAATGAACGTGATTTATGATACAGATACACCAAGAAAAACGGTTGGGGAAATGATAAAGAAGGGCTTAGAAGGTCTATGCTTTGTCAATTAATGTGATTTATGATAGAGCATTATGGCATCGTTCGATCCATGTAGCCGATCTCACATAGTGGGATAAAGACTTGGTTGTTGTTGTTGTATTCTAATCTTCATGAATCATCATCATTGCTTCACTATATTTTAACTCGTGTTGTAGGCAATAGATCACATCATTAATTCTGCTGCAAAATCAAACTACATGTCTGCTGGTCAAATTTCTGTACCTATTGTATTCAGAGGGCCCAATGGTGCTGCTGCTGGTGTTGGTGCTCAACACTCCCAAGTAAGGTTCTCCTCACTTTCTTCTCCTATGTAAAATATTCTTTAGATATTTGTTTGCATTCCCTCTTTAATTTACTCAGATTATAATGTCATTATTGATCATAAAGTAGAGTAGGTTTTGTTACTTTCTGTATTCACTTCGATTTTTATGCAGTGTTATGCTGCCTGGTATGCTTCTTGCCCTGGGTTGAAGGTCTTGACACCATATTCAGCTGAAGATGCTCGTGGCTTGCTTAAAGCTGCTATAAGGGACCCTGACCCTGTTGTTTTCCTTGAAAACGAGCTGTTGTAAGTTGTGCTATTTGATTAGTACATTAAAATGAATAGTTTATACTTTTCAACATCATTTCTTGTTTAAAAACTATCTAATTCAATGAGTTATGTCCTCTAGATACGGTGAGTCATTCCCTGTTTCAGCCGAAGTTCTCGATTCCAGTTTCACCCTTCCCATAGGAAAAGCTAAGGTGAAAAATTATTTATAGTATTAGACATATGTTACTTATGATTCTTCAAGCCACACTTATATCGAATAATTCATTCTTATTCAATCCCTGTTTGCTTAATGCATTAAACCTATAACAGATTGAGAAAGAAGGAAAAGATGTGACTATTACAGCCTTCTCAAAAATGGTTGGCTATGCTCTCAAGGTTTGTTTATCTTGCTTTTAAATATTAAATAGCTAATATTTGAGAATTCCCGTGTTATGGGGTGTTTTATGTTTTTTTAAATTCAGATTCAATATCCAAAGAAGAGAGAACATTTATGAATAACTCTTATGCTTTATTTTAGGCTGCGGAGATACTGGCAAAGGAAGGAATCAATGCGGAGGTAAGCCTTGGGATACAAATAGTTAGAATGACCACACCCCCACACATCTCTATTTTGGTTATAACGGTGAATGATGATCTTGTCCCCATAGGTTATAAATTTGCGTTCAATCAGGCCGCTTGATAGATCCACAATCAATGCTTCTGTCAGGAAAACCAACAGACTGGTTACAGTTGAAGAAGGGTTTCCGCAGCATGGCATCGGCGCTGAAATCTGGTTTGTCCCTTTATGTTGCTAATTGCATTTTTTTGTATATTGCTGCTTAGCTCATGGAAATCATGTAAGTTTATACACTACTCTTGAACAGCGCATCTGTGGTTGAGGAGAGTTTTGGTTATCTTGATGCACCTGTTGAGAGAATTGCTGGAGCTGATGTTCCTACACCTTATGCAGCCAATCTGGAGAGATTGGCTTTCCCCCAGGTAATGCCTTCTTAAATAGTAACGCTTTTTCTTGTGAATTTCTCAAACTGTTTAGCAGACTTGTTTTTCTAATCTACACATAGATCCAAAAATGCATCCATATTTTAAATGGGTATAATAGCGCCCTCAGATGATGGCTCCGTGTGACAACAGTTTTGTATCAGATTGATAAAAAAAATGCTAATTTGTTGAAGAATTTTGATACATGAGTGAAGATCATTCAAACTTGTTTGCTTACTAGTATATGTGGATGTACAGGTTGAAGATATTGTCCGTGCTGCAAAGAGAGCATGCCACAGATCTGGGAAAGCGGCTGCAACTGCTTGATTTTTCTGAAATTTTTAATGTCCTGAATTTCCGCCATAAAACAGCATAATGAAATTGCAATCACGAAATGCTGGTTTTACTCATGGATTAGGCTTTGTTTAAAAGATTCTGATGTGCATAATGCTCTGTCTGAATTTTCATCAGTTACAGATGCTATACATTTTTTCCCTTCTCAGCACATCTGAGAGGAACTTGATGTTTAATAATATATTGGATAACATTGACACACGGCCTCCAAGTTATGTGTTTTTCTTGGGTGTGTACTGAGCAACTAAGTTAACTTTCTGAATAATTATCGAGTTCCTTTCTCTTTCCAGAGAACCACTTGCAGCAAGGTCTATTTTGTTGTTTAGAGATGTTGGTATCTTTTTTTATCGGCTAGAGATCCAATTGACACTTGCAGCAAGATCTATTTTTTTGTTTAGAGATGTTGGTCTTGAGTGTCAATTGGATCCAAGAAACTACAGAACATTAGAGTGAAACGTTATGTTTGTCATGTACACTATTAGCTGTTAGATTTTTCTGAAATGCTTGGTAGAAAAAAAATCGACTTTTAGACTCGTTGTTTATAGTGTTTGGCATAATAGCCCAAAGCTTATGAGTTAGAAGCTGAAGCTTAAGAGTCGATAAGCTAGCTAGTTGAATCAAAGTGCAACTTATTATTTGACAATGAGCTTAATCCAACCATACTGAGCGTGACCGGGAATTTTTAAAGCACGACGACGAATAAGCCATTTATGGCCACGATTGTTAAGCTGGTTTATGTTTTACATCAGATGAATGTAAAAGATGTTGCTCGATTGTGTAAGTTGTTGAATATAATTCTTTGCTGTTTAGGCGATTACACAAGATGCAAATTGTTGCTGTTACAAGTCTCTGATACACTTACAATTTTATTGTTCTTGTGTTGGAGTATTCTTGTGAATTTTTCATTGTTGTTTTACCATTGTTATTCTTAACATTAAGAAACAATGCATGCACATTGTATAAGAAAAAGTACTCGTTTTGGGAAGCCTCAACTCTAGGATTTGAAGGTGTGTACCTTCATTATCTTAACTTATTAATAGAAGTACCATTCATAATTATGGACAAGAAATGTTATCTGAATTCATTCTTCAAATGTGACTTCTTAAATAGTAACGCTTTTTCTTGTGAATTTCTCAAACTGTTTAGCAGACTTGTTTTTCTAATCTACACATAGATCCAAAAATGCATCCATATTTTAAATGGGTATAATAGCGCCCTCAGATGATGGCTCCGTGTGACAACAGTTTTGTATCAGATTGATAAAAAAAATGCTAATTTGTTGAAGAATTTTGATACATGAGTGAAGATCATTCAAACTTGTTTGCTTACTAGTATATGTGGATGTACAGGTTGAAGATATTGTCCGTGCTGCAAAGAGAGCATGCCACAGATCTGGGAAAGCGGCTGCAACTGCTTGATTTTTCTGAAATTTTTAATGTCCTGAATTTCCGCCATAAAACAGCATAATGAAATTGCAATCACGAAATGCTGGTTTTACTCATGGATTAGGCTTTGTTTAAAAGATTCTGATGTGCATAATGCTCTGTCTGAATTTTCATCAGTTACAGATGCTATACATTTTTTCCCTTCTCAGCACATCTGAGAGGAACTTGATGTTTAATAATATATTGGATAACATTGACACACGGCCTCCAAGTTATGTGTTTTTCTTGGGTGTGTACTGAGCAACTAAGTTAACTTTCTGAATAATTATCGAGTTCCTTTCTCTTTCCAGAGAACCACTTGCAGCAAGGTCTATTTTGTTGTTTAGAGATGTTGGTATCTTTTTTTATCGGCTAGAGATCCAATTGACACTTGCAGCAAGATCTATTTTTTTGTTTAGAGATGTTGGTCTTGAGTGTCAATTGGATCCAAGAAACTACAGAACATTAGAGTGAAACGTTATGTTTGTCATGTACACTATTAGCTGTTAGATTTTTCTGAAATGCTTGGTAGAAAAAAAATCGACTTTTAGACTCGTTGTTTATAGTGTTTGGCATAATAGCCCAAAGCTTATGAGTTAGAAGCTGAAGCTTAAGAGTCGATAAGCTAGCTAGTTGAATCAAAGTGCAACTTATTATTTGACAATGAGCTTAATCCAACCATACTGAGCGTGACCGGGAATTTTTAAAGCACGACGACGAATAAGCCATTTATGGCCACGATTGTTAAGCTGGTTTATGTTTTACATCAGATGAATGTAAAAGATGTTGCTCGATTGTGTAAGTTGTTGAATATAATTCTTTGCTGTTTAGGCGATTACACAAGATGCAAATTGTTGCTGTTACAAGTCTCTGATACACTTACAATTTTATTGTTCTTGTGTTGGAGTATTCTTGTGAATTTTTCATTGTTGTTTTACCATTGTTATTCTTAACATTAAGAAACAATGCATGCACATTGTATAAGAAAAAGTACTCGTTTTGGGAAGCCTCAACTCTAGGATTTGAAGGTGTGTACCTTCATTATCTTAACTTATTAATAGAAGTACCATTCATAATTATGGACAAGAAATGTTATCTGAATTCATTCTTCAAATGTGAGAAATTGCAGTTATTTAGATTGTTACCTCCATCACTAGTACTGTCATTTATGTGACTCCTACTAGGCACCTTACTCTAGTGAATCATTTCTCTTAGCTTACCTCTTATCAGAAACTATGCATAAATTGAACAGTGGATTCATTAGCATTCTAGCATTATACTAACAGAAATGAATTACCTGTTGCAATAAGGAAAACCTTTTGTTGCAATAAGCAAAATTAACTCTTTTCTACTGGTGAAGAATAAAGGAAATGCAGATAATATAACACAGATAACCATAGAAAATGTACACTGTATATACATTAGAATTTCAAGCTTACAAGTATTGTCAATGAACAACAACTAAACCTTATTCTCACTAAGTGGAGCTGGCTATTCCTGAATCAAATGATGTCATTGTGATTTTGATTGTGGTTGCTCTTACCGACATTGTGATGGCCATTATGGTGTGCTTTTGTTTGTGACCAAGTTTTTTATTTTGAATGCAATGTTCTCAGATGCGATCTGAAGCAGTCTGATGCGACCCTGGTGTGTTCAAGTGCAATTCGTTCATCAAAATTACACACTAGTAAACCTGAAAGTAGAGAGAATAATAATCCAGTATGCTCCCTGCAAATATATATATTTATATAGAATCACATATTTACTAGCATACAAAGGGCTTGATGAAACTCATTCACAATTACACTAGTAAAATTGAACGATATAAAGATATGCATCATTCAACATTGAATATTATGTAGATAAATACAATTTACAACTGGAAACCAAAATTGAAAAACAAGTTAGAAGAAAACTTATGTAAAACAAAGATTTCCATTTTGCAAAAAGCATTTTCAGAACTTACAAGGTCTGTAAATCAGTTTCTAAAGAAGGATCAATATGATCACATTCAACAGAGAAATTCAAAAAGCCCCTAGAGGAATCAATTCCTTCAAGTTGGTCTATCTCATCATCACTCATATATTCCCTCAGTTTCTCCCTATAAATCCCCAACTGATCTTCCAACAAGCTCTTCTGAGACTCATGCTGCATAATAGCCCACCTCAACTCTTCAATCACTTCCTGATCATACTCCTGCTTCTGCTCCACCATTCTCCGGAACTGATTCGCATGAATCTCGATCGAACTCTTCTCATTCTGCAGCCTAAGAATCATAGCCATGGCCTCCTCTGCCGCAGAAGAGGCTGCCACCCTCTCATTTTCAATCTCAGCACACGCAGCATGACACCTCTGCCGCTCGATCTTCACCAATCTCCTCAGCGTCATTACATCCAACACCTCATCTTCAATACAATCATCTTTCTCTTTCTCTTCAACCCCATCATCCAAACCATTATAACCCTTATTCTTCACCCCAGAACTTGATTTCAAACCCTCTTTCCCCAAAGTTTCAACCTTTGAACCTTCCGAATCGAAAGGGAATCTGGGTGTGCCTGTTCCAAATTCATAGAGAAACTGTAACAACTCATGGGTACTCCAACGAGAATGGAGAATTTTAAAAGAGAAAACGAAGATCAATAGAAGCCCGATAATGTTGAAGAGTATGGGAAAAGAACCACCGAGGAGAACGAATCCGCAACTAACCTCGCTGGCATGGGTGATAAACTTGAAGGTAGAACCAAGATCCATGAAAGAGAGAGAAAAATTAAGAAACTTTTGGTATAACGAAAGAACAAGCAATAAACAAAAACGACCCAGAGTCTGCATCTGAGGCTACCCCAATTCTCACACTACCCCAAATCTTAGGCTTCAAAAAATCAATCATTCAATCATACCCAAGTGCAAAAAAAATGGATTTTTAACATATAGGAATGAAATTAAGGGCTATTTGTTAATTGGGTGAGGAAAAGTGAAATTGTAGATGCAGCAATTTTGTTGTGTTTGAATTTCACAGTATGATATTAGTGTTGGATGTTGAAAATGGTGAATTTTGTATTTGTTTGTGAAGATGAAAAGGGGAATGAGATATGAGAAAGAGAGGAAGAAATAGAGGATGAGAGAATGGGTTATGAGCATATAACTCAAGCCATTTCATAGAGATATGAGACTGTGATATAAGTACACTTCGGCTTTACAATATTAAACATTAATAATCATTTTCATTAATGTTTATATGCTTTTAAAACTATATCTATTTTCAATATTCACACCCCATTAAATGTCACATCTTTATCAAAATATATGGTGCAAAAAAATTGGCAATAGAATTGAAAATTTCATGTTTGGAATTCCACTTAGAGTTGGAATCACAATTGCATGGCCGGTTTCATAGAATTAATTTATAACTAATAGAGATAGTACATTTGCTTGTAGTAACCTATTTATTGATATGATTTTATCTTTTTTATAGTGTTTTTCAATTAATTATCTAATATTTAGGATACTCTGAATGATTTATTGGCTCAACGCATATATCATTTTACATGTCATTGGTTTTCTAACTTTTTTTTTGTATCACATACACATAAAAATGTTTCATAAAATATTTATTTGCAAAAGGGATGATGTTAAACAAATATTTTTAAGATATTGATGAAGAAAGTTACAAAGCTTTTGTATCGAAAAAGATGTGATTAATAACGTTTTTGTTAAATTTAGATTTTTAAAATTAACTTAATCAAATTATATGTCTAAAATAATATCATTAGAAGGCAAGTTAACCCAAATTAAAATTCATTATTTGGTCAAATGACATAAGATTCAGTGCCATCTCAGCCACACAGAGAAAGAATTCTTTTGAGGTTGGATCCTATCAACAAAGCTTCTAAAGTAATTACAAACGTATAATACAAAATATATCTTTCTAGTTGGAAATTGGAATATGCATCAATTTTGCAAATGGGTAGCGTAGAAAATAAATAAAGATCTAGTTTACTAGCTCTTTTAACATTGTTTAAGAGAGTATTTTGTATATGAAAAAAAAAAGGAAAACAACACTACAGTCTAACAAAAGCTAGTTGAAATCATATAAGTACACCCAAAACAAGAAAAAAATATAATTGAATTTGACTATTTTATCTTTAAGATATAATAAGATGACATTTTTACCTCTATGTGTAAATGCAAAAGTAACCATTTGTCTCTTCAGTAAATAGAGAGGATCCTAACTCATGTAAGGCACACCTTGAGCCACGTTGGACCTACCTCCATGTACAATACTTAAACTCATATCTATTGCAATATATGCTTTTCTGATTGTATAAATAAATGGTGTTCTTTTTCAATCCTAAAGTCATGTAAAAATGTGGAGGAATACAAATTTACCATTTTGAATGAAATATTTCTTCTAGTGGCACCAACCAATTATAATAACAACCCAAGCCTTGACTCCACTACATTGAGTGGAATAAAGATCTTTTTCTATTAACGGAGAAACAAATACATAACTTTACATGTATTTTTAATGGCAAAAATGTTATTTCATTGCATATAAAAAGATAAAAATGTCTTATCATATTATTGTTTCTTTTATTTTTTATAGTATTTGCCTCTCCAATAATGGAGATGATCTTTACTTCATCAAGTGGTACCAACAAATTAGTTTTACTAAATTCCAGTGGCTCACTTGACTAATGATCTTTACTTTTGTTGCATATTACTTTATTTCAACTTAAGAATAAAGATCTTCTCCATTAATGGAGAGACAAGTACTACAAAAAACAAAAAAAAAATAATATAATAAGATATTTTTATCCTTTTATATACAATTGAATAACACTTTTGTCATTGAAAACACATGTAAAATCAAATATGTCGTTTCATTAATGGAGATGATTGATTAAACTCTCTTGATATCTTCTTTATGTTAACATAGGAGTTTAAGCCTTTCAAATAGCCTTTATAATCAACACCAAAACCACCTTGTCCAAGTTTTTCTTCATCATCCATGTTCAGATCAAAAGCAGAATCTTCTTTTTTTCCCTTTAGCCCTCTTCCACATAAAAAAACAAGGAAAATTGCAGCCAAAACCATACCAACTCCTAACATTACATTGTCGTTGTATACGTATTAAATCATTTGTTTTGAGTTTAAAATTTATGCACTGACAGTATAATGTTTTTTTACACTGTCAGCACGTCATCCACCATTGATTTGTATTACTTTTGTTTGAGAGTCAATGATGGTTAACAAATCAATGGTAGATGATTTACCGGTAGTGTATACATATTAAATCCTTTTGATTTAGTGGTGCAACTTGTACAATAACACTAAATTTTTTGTATTGTATTTTGTTATAAACTCATGAAGCTTTATATGTTTCTGCTCAGAAGTTAGAAGGAACCATGCTTCAATATGTTTTGTCATTTACCTTCATTATTTATCATCTACTCTATCTATGAATGAAATACACTTTTTTTTGTCATAGATAATCCCTTCTTTTCTGAACATTCTAAGAAATAGAAACAACAGCACAAAATAGGAGTGCACATATGAACATTATCATACATGTATAGAACATGCAAGAATAATGTCTCCTCCTAGAATTGGAAGGAGAAATTAAACTTATGAGATAATCTGAACATGACATTAACAACTAATTTTGTCAATTTATTCAACTTTTTTAGTAACAAGCCAATAGTATAGTTTTGAGTGGATGCATAGTCCACTGATTTTGAAGAATATTGAAGACAAACCCTGTAATAAACAATTGTAATCCAACCATGTCTGAATTGAGGAGCAACTTCCTATGCATGTAGTTATGCTTTCAAGGAGTTCTCAATATCTATCACGAACCGATATTTCACATCCTTATTTACGACCCTCTCAAGAGCTTCATTCGCATACTCGATTGGAATTACTTCTATGTTCGGATAAATCTCTTTTTCAGCGCAGAAGTTAATCATCTCTTGTATATCTTTTGTACCACCTGTAATACTTCCAGATAAGGTTTTCATTCCTGTCAAACAAATTATGCATATTTAGTTCAACTGCTTCAAGTTAACAAGAGAATTACATGGATGAAAACTACTCACTCATACAAAATTTCTACAGTCTCAAAAGCAACTTACCTATATTAAGGTTTGCAGGGCCGAATTTGATTACACTAGGGAACCCAACTAAGACAAAAACACCATATGTCTTCAGCAGTGACATGTAAGGATCAAAAGGGTGATCGCCGGATGCTGTGTCAATTATGAAGTCAAGTGACTTAGCCGATGCCTGCATAGGAATCACCATAAATTTTGACCCGAAAATAAGGGAAACTACTAAATTTTGCATTATATGCAATTTAATCCTCTAACTTAAAATGTTTGTGAAAATGATTATGAACTCTAGTCCGGGCGCAAAACAGTCCTTCACCATTCAAAAATATCCACATATTTTGCATGTCATGCCATTTAGTCCTAAACTTCAAAAATAATGTGTAAGAAAGACCTTAAACTTTGGTTTGCACGTGACACTTTCTATCGAACTTTTAACATTTTAGACAATAAAGAACTATTTTGCAACTGAATCAAAGTTCATGGCCCTTTTTATATATATTTTTGAAATTGAAGGACTGAATAGCTTTTCATGCAAATTGTAGGAGGTGTTTGGACTCTCCCAAAGAACAAAATCCGGGTTATCAACATAAATACTGCCTTCATGGTTTGAAGGCACTGTTATGTGGTAGAGGCTTTTATGTGATACTTACTTTCATTTGTTCTGGATCAGATGATAATACAAATTTGTCTGCACCAAGCAGAGTCAGTGCCTCCTCTTTCTTGGATATGCTAGAGCTCAAAATTGTTACATTCAACCCAAATGCCTTTCCAAATTTCACTGCCATGTGACCGAGGCCACCAAGACCAATCACTCCCAGAGATTTACCGGGTTGATTCATCTTGTGGCGTATCATTGGAGAATAAACTGTAATTCCAGCACAGAGCAAAGGAGCTGCTGAAGCCAATGGATAGCTTTTCGGTATAACAAAGCAATACCTGCATATGCAAGACCAGATATGTTATGAACTTTCTCGCTAACCTTTCTGATAAACTCGTAAATTTCATAAATTTGATACATAATCAGCTTTTACTTATCTAGTAAGCTCACCTTTCATGTACAACTATGTGACTTGAATATCCTCCTTTTGTAATTGTACCATCAAAATCAACTCCATTAAAAGTAAAAACTGATCCTTTGACACAATTAACTTCTACTTGGTCATTACAAAACTCACAATCCCGGCACGAGTTGACATAAGTCCCTACTCCAACATGGTCACCAACATTGAAACGGTGCACATTGGAACCAACCTTTGTCACAATCCCAGCAATCTCATGTCTAATATGTAAAATGCAACAGATAGATTAGCTTAAGTAAATAGGATTCTCATCCAAGACAGAAAAATAAGCCTACTTACCCAGGCACAAGAGGATACTTTGAGTCATGATGATGATTCCTTGTCCAAATTACATCGGCGTAACAAACACCGCAGTGTGTAATTTTAACATACACATCGTCATCCCCAACAGCCCTGAGAAATCAACAACAAACAAGTCTTAATCTCACTAGGTGGGGTCACTCGAGAAATCGACAAAAATAAACAAGAATGAAAAGAAAAAGGGCTAGTAACTAGACCCTTATCCCAAGAAAAGACAAATATACAACAACATCAACAACAACAATAATAATCAAGCCTTTATCTCATCAGGTGGGGTCGACTACATGGATCGAATGACAAATATGCTAATGAAGAATAAAATAAAATCGGACATCAATATAAAAAATTACCCAATTTTACAACGTTAAATGAGATGTAGATGACTCACCTGCGACTGAATTTGTAAGGCGAGAGAACTCCGGATGGATCTCTTGCTGCCCATCCTAGGCAATCTTCGGTGACACCTTCAGAACTCATTATTTTCTACTGTACCATAAGAAAATTACTTTTCATGAAACTAAACTAAGGAGGTCATGCATTAATTTGAAAAGTGGTAATAACCAAACTCATGCAAGGTTTATAGGCTATAACAAATAGAATAACTAAGATAGTTAATGTTTGCATCTATTTGGTCTCATATTAGATGTCATAATTCAGATGTTAATGGTTACCTTAGCCACTAATTACACAGATTTTTGTTTGTTTGTACAGAAGAGTCATAATTCACAAATGTGACATAATTTTTATGCAAGTTCAAACAATCTCTCCACTTTTTTCAAAAATATATGAACAAAAAGAGTTGAACCAAAAATCTGAGCAATCATGAGGCAACAAAATAGGAAAAAACATATTTGAGGACCATAGATCAAAAGCCAGCAAATTATAGTTTTCTGACAATGAAAAAAAGGCACAAATCAATAACAAATTCGATGAAACCATGAAATCAAAATCTGAAATGACTAGACTTTTTTTCTAAATGGTTTCTGAAATTGAATTAAAATATATAACCAAAGGTTGAGAATCAGTGTCACAATACTAAATTAAATATAGAAAATATAAGTGACTGACCTGTGTAAGTGAAAGGGGACAAAGCTGAAATGAAAAGGTTTGCACTTTGCAGAGATCAAACACTTTATAAAACACAACCTCGTATGAATAAGTCAAAACTCAAAACACTTTACTGTTCAGATTTCATTCATTTATTTATCTTACTTTAGTTACTTTTCCAGCTACATAACATACTTTTTATGTCTCAATTATATTACAATTCAATTAAAAGTTGTTGCTTATTTAAAAAATCATAAAAAAGGAATCTTTTTATATTATTTTATAAGATTTGATTAGTTTATGATGTGGGGACATAAATTTTAGAGATAGAGATATGGAGGAAATATATTTTTTAATTGAAAAATAATTTAAAATCATGATAATTATAGATTTTTTTGTCACTTATTACAATCTCATCCCGCATTAGATTACTCATGGAGAGGATCCCATCCATTTACTACATGTTATTTTTTATAAATTAAATTTGTTTAGGTAACAAAATTAATTTATAATAGAATTAGAAGTCAAGAAAAAGAATTAAAATTTCAACTCTTCAAAATACTGAATTATTTTTTCTTCAATTTATAATCTTAGTATAAATACAATATAAATTTATAAAATCATAATATTTGCCAAAGACACGTCTTTTTTTTTTGCCAACAGACTTGTTCACACGATAATTATCGCTCCACGTCATCCAAAAATAAATAAAGTTACAAATATATAAATATGGTACATTACATACATGGGCATATGATATATATATTCATAACTTTTGTCTCTATTCCACATTTCCACAAATATATATTCTCTTTCGTATATTTATTTATTACAAATTTAGTTTTCATTTTTTATGGATATTTACATTAATTTTAAATCTTTGAAAAAATTACATCAATCTCTTACCTCTAATAATAAGACTATAAGAGTATCCAAATCCATATCCTCTAAGATTGATAAGCCTCTCACGAATCAACACTACATTAGATTTGTCTTTCATTCTTGTGGGGCCTAATTTCACACCTTTTACATTTAGTTGTTAACACTAAATGATTAAACTAAACACAAAAATGCTATGAACAACATTAAAAAAAGGAAATTCGAGTTAAATTTAGAATACAAAAAATATAAGTTAACTTAAACTTAATTTATAAATCTTGAACATTTTGACATCTACTATGAGTCAAAGGTTATAGATTGAATCTTTGATAGCCCAATCATATACCAAAAAATGTGTTGTACAATGTGGATTTTTTTTTTGTTTCTTAAGTGTATTCTCGCACTGGAGGCAATAATGTACAAGCCGGGAACATTCACAGGTATGTGGAGCTAACTTTCTCAGCAGACATTTTTTTCATCCACAAGACTCGAACCCAAAACTTTACTTAAGGGGAATCAAGCATGTACCACTTGAGCCAACGCCCGTTGGTATTGATAAGAGAATTTGATTGCATATCTTAACAAGCTATATAATCTCTTATGTGAATATTGCTAGACATTTGCATATCTTAATCTCTTATGTGAATATTGCTAATCTTATACATGATTTACCGGTAGTGTATACATATTAAATCCTTTTGATTTAGTGGTGCAACTTGTACAATAACACTAAATTTTTTGTATTGTATTTTGTTATAAACTCATGAAGCTTTATATGTTTCTGCTCAGAAGTTAGAAGGAACCATGCTTCAATATGTTTTGTCATTTACCTTCATTATTTATCATCTACTCTATCTATGAATGAAATACACTTTTTTTTGTCATAGATAATCCCTTCTTTTCTGAACATTCTAAGAAATAGAAACAACAGCACAAAATAGGAGTGCACATATGAACATTATCATACATGTATAGAACATGCAAGAATAATGTCTCCTCCTAGAATTGGAAGGAGAAATTAAACTTATGAGATAATCTGAACATGACATTAACAACTAATTTTGTCAATTTATTCAACTTTTTTAGTAACAAGCCAATAGTATAGTTTTGAGTGGATGCATAGTCCACTGATTTTGAAGAATATTGAAGACAAACCCTGTAATAAACAATTGTAATCCAACCATGTCTGAATTGAGGAGCAACTTCCTATGCATGTAGTTATGCTTTCAAGGAGTTCTCAATATCTATCACGAACCGATATTTCACATCCTTATTTACGACCCTCTCAAGAGCTTCATTCGCATACTCGATTGGAATTACTTCTATGTTCGGATAAATCTCTTTTTCAGCGCAGAAGTTAATCATCTCTTGTATATCTTTTGTACCACCTGTAATACTTCCAGATAAGGTTTTCATTCCTGTCAAACAAATTATGCATATTTAGTTCAACTGCTTCAAGTTAACAAGAGAATTACATGGATGAAAACTACTCACTCATACAAAATTTCTACAGTCTCAAAAGCAACTTACCTATATTAAGGTTTGCAGGGCCGAATTTGATTACACTAGGGAACCCAACTAAGACAAAAACACCATATGTCTTCAGCAGTGACATGTAAGGATCAAAAGGGTGATCGCCGGATGCTGTGTCAATTATGAAGTCAAGTGACTTAGCCGATGCCTGCATAGGAATCACCATAAATTTTGACCCGAAAATAAGGGAAACTACTAAATTTTGCATTATATGCAATTTAATCCTCTAACTTAAAATGTTTGTGAAAATGATTATGAACTCTAGTCCGGGCGCAAAACAGTCCTTCACCATTCAAAAATATCCACATATTTTGCATGTCATGCCATTTAGTCCTAAACTTCAAAAATAATGTGTAAGAAAGACCTTAAACTTTGGTTTGCACGTGACACTTTCTATCGAACTTTTAACATTTTAGACAATAAAGAACTATTTTGCAACTGAATCAAAGTTCATGGCCCTTTTTATATATATTTTTGAAATTGAAGGACTGAATAGCTTTTCATGCAAATTGTAGGAGGTGTTTGGACTCTCCCAAAGAACAAAATCCGGGTTATCAACATAAATACTGCCTTCATGGTTTGAAGGCACTGTTATGTGGTAGAGGCTTTTATGTGATACTTACTTTCATTTGTTCTGGATCAGATGATAATACAAATTTGTCTGCACCAAGCAGAGTCAGTGCCTCCTCTTTCTTGGATATGCTAGAGCTCAAAATTGTTACATTCAACCCAAATGCCTTTCCAAATTTCACTGCCATGTGACCGAGGCCACCAAGACCAATCACTCCCAGAGATTTACCGGGTTGATTCATCTTGTGGCGTATCATTGGAGAATAAACTGTAATTCCAGCACAGAGCAAAGGAGCTGCTGAAGCCAATGGATAGCTTTTCGGTATAACAAAGCAATACCTGCATATGCAAGACCAGATATGTTATGAACTTTCTCGCTAACCTTTCTGATAAACTCGTAAATTTCATAAATTTGATACATAATCAGCTTTTACTTATCTAGTAAGCTCACCTTTCATGTACAACTATGTGACTTGAATATCCTCCTTTTGTAATTGTACCATCAAAATCAACTCCATTAAAAGTAAAAACTGATCCTTTGACACAATTAACTTCTACTTGGTCATTACAAAACTCACAATCCCGGCACGAGTTGACATAAGTCCCTACTCCAACATGGTCACCAACATTGAAACGGTGCACATTGGAACCAACCTTTGTCACAATCCCAGCAATCTCATGTCTAATATGTAAAATGCAACAGATAGATTAGCTTAAGTAAATAGGATTCTCATCCAAGACAGAAAAATAAGCCTACTTACCCAGGCACAAGAGGATACTTTGAGTCATGATGATGATTCCTTGTCCAAATTACATCGGCGTAACAAACACCGCAGTGTGTAATTTTAACATACACATCGTCATCCCCAACAGCCCTGAGAAATCAACAACAAACAAGTCTTAATCTCACTAGGTGGGGTCACTCGAGAAATCGACAAAAATAAACAAGAATGAAAAGAAAAAGGGCTAGTAACTAGACCCTTATCCCAAGAAAAGACAAATATACAACAACATCAACAACAACAATAATAATCAAGCCTTTATCTCATCAGGTGGGGTCGACTACATGGATCGAATGACAAATATGCTAATGAAGAATAAAATAAAATCGGACATCAATATAAAAAATTACCCAATTTTACAACGTTAAATGAGATGTAGATGACTCACCTGCGACTGAATTTGTAAGGCGAGAGAACTCCGGATGGATCTCTTGCTGCCCATCCTAGGCAATCTTCGGTGACACCTTCAGAACTCATTATTTTCTACTGTACCATAAGAAAATTACTTTTCATGAAACTAAACTAAGGAGGTCATGCATTAATTTGAAAAGTGGTAATAACCAAACTCATGCAAGGTTTATAGGCTATAACAAATAGAATAACTAAGATAGTTAATGTTTGCATCTATTTGGTCTCATATTAGATGTCATAATTCAGATGTTAATGGTTACCTTAGCCACTAATTACACAGATTTTTGTTTGTTTGTACAGAAGAGTCATAATTCACAAATGTGACATAATTTTTATGCAAGTTCAAACAATCTCTCCACTTTTTTCAAAAATATATGAACAAAAAGAGTTGAACCAAAAATCTGAGCAATCATGAGGCAACAAAATAGGAAAAAACATATTTGAGGACCATAGATCAAAAGCCAGCAAATTATAGTTTTCTGACAATGAAAAAAAGGCACAAATCAATAACAAATTCGATGAAACCATGAAATCAAAATCTGAAATGACTAGACTTTTTTTCTAAATGGTTTCTGAAATTGAATTAAAATATATAACCAAAGGTTGAGAATCAGTGTCACAATACTAAATTAAATATAGAAAATATAAGTGACTGACCTGTGTAAGTGAAAGGGGACAAAGCTGAAATGAAAAGGTTTGCACTTTGCAGAGATCAAACACTTTATAAAACACAACCTCGTATGAATAAGTCAAAACTCAAAACACTTTACTGTTCAGATTTCATTCATTTATTTATCTTACTTTAGTTACTTTTCCAGCTACATAACATACTTTTTATGTCTCAATTATATTACAATTCAATTAAAAGTTGTTGCTTATTTAAAAAATCATAAAAAAGGAATCTTTTTATATTATTTTATAAGATTTGATTAGTTTATGATGTGGGGACATAAATTTTAGAGATAGAGATATGGAGGAAATATATTTTTTAATTGAAAAATAATTTAAAATCATGATAATTATAGATTTTTTTGTCACTTATTACAATCTCATCCCGCATTAGATTACTCATGGAGAGGATCCCATCCATTTACTACATGTTATTTTTTATAAATTAAATTTGTTTAGGTAACAAAATTAATTTATAATAGAATTAGAAGTCAAGAAAAAGAATTAAAATTTCAACTCTTCAAAATACTGAATTATTTTTTCTTCAATTTATAATCTTAGTATAAATACAATATAAATTTATAAAATCATAATATTTGCCAAAGACACGTCTTTTTTTTTTGCCAACAGACTTGTTCACACGATAATTATCGCTCCACGTCATCCAAAAATAAATAAAGTTACAAATATATAAATATGGTACATTACATACATGGGCATATGATATATATATTCATAACTTTTGTCTCTATTCCACATTTCCACAAATATATATTCTCTTTCGTATATTTATTTATTACAAATTTAGTTTTCATTTTTTATGGATATTTACATTAATTTTAAATCTTTGAAAAAATTACATCAATCTCTTACCTCTAATAATAAGACTATAAGAGTATCCAAATCCATATCCTCTAAGATTGATAAGCCTCTCACGAATCAACACTACATTAGATTTGTCTTTCATTCTTGTGGGGCCTAATTTCACACCTTTTACATTTAGTTGTTAACACTAAATGATTAAACTAAACACAAAAATGCTATGAACAACATTAAAAAAAGGAAATTCGAGTTAAATTTAGAATACAAAAAATATAAGTTAACTTAAACTTAATTTATAAATCTTGAACATTTTGACATCTACTATGAGTCAAAGGTTATAGATTGAATCTTTGATAGCCCAATCATATACCAAAAAATGTGTTGTACAATGTGGATTTTTTTTTTGTTTCTTAAGTGTATTCTCGCACTGGAGGCAATAATGTACAAGCCGGGAACATTCACAGGTATGTGGAGCTAACTTTCTCAGCAGACATTTTTTTCATCCACAAGACTCGAACCCAAAACTTTACTTAAGGGGAATCAAGCATGTACCACTTGAGCCAACGCCCGTTGGTATTGATAAGAGAATTTGATTGCATATCTTAACAAGCTATATAATCTCTTATGTGAATATTGCTAGACATTTGCATATCTTAATCTCTTATGTGAATATTGCTAATCTTATACATGACATCTTAACAAGCTATATAATCTTAATTATGGAACAAAAATGCTTAAGTGCAGTGCAGAATATACTAACTTTTGCATTCATGTAATGTAAACACCTGCTATATTGACAAATATAGTCTACATGTATTACATTTTTGTATTCATGTAACAAATATAGTTGTATAGTGAAACTATTGAAAATGTAAAGACAAGACAGTGATTAGTTTAATGGGCAACCATCAACAACTACACCCTTTGCAGTTGGACAAGATGCTAATGGACAATGTTCACCATCAGTGCCCCACCAAGTAATGCTTTTGTTTTCTAGACCTAGTGAAAAGTATAGCAACACAGCCATAAATGCAACACCAGCATCAAGTGCTGCTGATAGAACATAGTTGTATCTCTGCCACCATTTCTTTCGGTAGCGAAAGATAAAGAAGTTGAAAATTGTTCCAACAACAATCCATGCATTGTAGTTCAATGCTGTTGCTGGGGGCATTGCACCAGTTGCTCCGAGTAGAACCGGGAGGTTAATTAGAGGAATCCATGACTGTTTTGGAAATGCCTTGTGCAATAGCCAAACAATTACAGGACCTATTGCGCCTCCGATGAAAAACCAATTCATTGCACTGTAGTTACCTTGAGAACCAAAGATCCTCTTTGGTCCTACCAGACCCCATATAACTGATGCATCAAAGAAAACACGGTCGCCAGGGCATGTCCAGGGACTGCCTTCGGGAAGGAGGGTATCCTGACATATGTTTTCGATTGAGTTCAGCAACCACCATGCTACACCAATGTTGATGGTTCCAGCAAGTATTGTACCTATGAACTATACATGTATAAACAAAATATATAATGCATTAGAAACTACAGAAGAAATGTAATTTTAGTCTGTAAGGCAAAAAGTGTGTGTGTGTGTTTGACAGAGGTTAGGTCATAGTTGTACTATTTTAATATTTGATTATGTAACATATAAGATAACTTGTTGAGAAATCTTCTTGCCTTATCCTGGAATCAACTTTTTTGAATTTCTTCATCTATCATAGTAACTAAATAATCATAAACTGGTATGTAATTTCCACAAGTAAATTGAGGAAGATGGCAGTAGAATTGTACTTGAAGAATATACCTGAACTAAGAACATTGATCTTGGAGGAATTTTCATGTAATGGCCAAGCTTGAAATCGCTGAGGAATGAAACAGCCTGGGCCATGCTTATGTAACCGTAGGTTTTGAAGCATACATTTGCTATTGGTCTTCCAGGGTAAATGAGACCAAAGATATACTCTGTGATGATATTCAACCCTGGTGTCTGTATACAGAGCATAAAAGCAGTGATTAAAATTTGAAGATGTTGAGGAGAGTTGTGTATTTCATTGTTTAAACGGTTTTTAATAGTTCCACCTTATCTTGAAAACTTCATAGATTCAGAAGTAATCGTTGCAAAATCATTTTCAGTTGACTAATCTATATGAAGAAAATATCAGTAACTAGCTTGTTATAAAACGCGTTCAAAGAGAAAGTTCATGACTTCTCCATGCCAAGAAATTCATAGAAGGAATAAATTCGTTAGGAAAGAGATTGCAATGCATATATGAAAACCCTTTTGTGGTTGAATGTTAGATATAAAATCAAGCATGTGTTCACCTAACAGGTTCCATTTTAAGGCATATTCAGCACATGGCAATATAGAAAAGTGGTTGAGATTTATTTACCCCTCTTTTTGTGGTAGTGAAAGGAGAACAAAAGTTACAAGATTTTAACCTGGTTTGTGGTGGCAGTGATGATGCTAATAGGGAGGGTAAACACAAAAGCAATGGCAGCAGCAAAGAGAAGTCCCCACCATGGCATTTGAACTTGATCATTTAGAAATATGCATAGTAAGAGAGAAACCACAAGCGTCACAACCAGCAACACATGAAACCACCAAGAGGGTATGTCTTTGTATCTTCTCATCAGTCTCGTGTGGATATCTTCTTTGCCACTGGAAGAAGCACGATACCGCTCCACAATCTCCCTGCATTTTTAGTTGCATATCAAAATATAACTAGAATTTTTCTTATGAATAGCTTATAGCTCTATAAAACTTTAACCTGTGGTGCTAAAAAAGATAGTTCTCTGTGCTATCTTAATGTTTCATTTGCATGTTCACCTCTGTCATGTTCTATACACCTTCGTTAGATAAATTTTTACATTAAGTTGAACATGAACTCATGAAAACTGATAAATGCCCATAATAATTGTTTAACACAATTTTTTCAAATCATTCTGTGAAGCATAAAATTCTTAATGTTCTAGCTTAAATGAGTAATAGGGTATAATTCTGAGAATTGTTCTTTGAGTATCAGATTATCATTAGTTTGTACAGTGTGCAATCACAAAGTATCTTTCCATCATATAAATTACATTAATATTTTGACAAATAAAGTAATCTAGAAGTCATAACATACTGTTAAATATGTTTTGCTCCAGAATTTCCAAACTCAAAAATATAATAAAGAGTATGATTTTTTTCTCTGCCATGTTATTAAATTAATATAGTCAGAAATTGAACATCTCGGCTAAATAATATTAATAGCATTACCTTCCATAGAAGCAAGCAACATGTGTAAGGGTGGATGCTACGGTGGCAAATCCAAAGCCATAGGTGAGAGCAAAAAACACACTTAGATGAATTTTACCTTGCTCTTGATATTGCTCAACATTCAGCTCAAACTTGTCATTGACAATAGCAGATATATTGTAAAGTTGGCCTTGTGCTGTGAACAAATGTGATGAGAAAATTGGAAACCGATTCGCGCTGTACACATTCAGACCCCAGTATGCTATAGGAATCACGACATAGACTATTAGTGCATAGCCCATAAAAATATTGACAATGGCAAAGAAGGGTGAGATAAGAGGGCTAAACAAGAATGATGCCACTGCAGACCAATCAAGTGTGAGTGCACCAAGTCCTAAGCCTTTCATGCCGGATCCAATCTGCTGAGCTGTGACTGACTTGGAGAATATCCAACAAACCCATGATATGTTTGTGAGAGTTGTGAATAAGTATCCAGGTATCACATACCATGAAAAACTGCACAGGAGTGCAATAAAGAAAAACTTTCCTCTTGAAAGTCTGTGATCATCTTTCTCATGCAAAGCTCTGCACAACATAACAATGTCTGTATGTAAATATAGATATATCATTAAGAAAATCATCATAATATATAGTCTGCATACATTTCATGTGAAACATTTTATTGCTTCACCTGCCATGAGATGCATATTCATATAACGGTGAAGCCGGAAATTATGTGAATTAGTAATGCTAAATGGCAATAAGCCATTATATATCTCCAGGGTTTTGCCTCATAGGCATTGTGTCTATAGTTATTCATTTACAAAGTCACAAAGGGGCAAGGTTACAATGAATTATTGAATTGCAGACGTAAAATAATTAATTAATGTATACGATCTGAATCTATACACAGTTTACCCAAGTTAAAAGGTACAATCTTTTTCGGTTTTCTGGATTTTATGCATTGCTAAATAGTCACTATTCTTCTACCATTGTGTTGGGAAAGACTAGATTGTTGAATCTTTGCTTGGGTTGTGTAGTTTTTTCGTATAAATACTACTCTTTTAACAGCTTTGCCTTTTAGATCCTTAACTTCCCACTGGTATTAACGTTAATTTACATTTGAAAAATGATAATCTGTCACTTTTTACTTGCATCCTTTTTTATGCTTAGTCTATAGTCATTGATCATATATCATTGTTATTATTTAAGAAAGAGTGTTTACATCAATTATAAAAATAAGTGTAAAGATATGTAAGGAAAAAAGTGATGAGAGAATATATATCACTCTTTACTTTCTTTCATCTTGCCACATATCACAGCTAATAAAGCTAAAAGCCAATTGTTAGGATTCAACCAATAAGTAGAGTTCAGCCGAAAAGACTAATGTCTTACGTGGGAAAACCTGATAGCTTAAGGCTTAAGTATCACATTGTATTTGGTATGCTATTCAACGTGGGACTCGATAGCAATATTTGTCAGGAATTGTTGAACTTAAGACATATTTGGTGTGAACTGAAAGACTTGGTCACAATATGCATGGTTGCCAATTTACACTTACAGATCAAGATTCATTGTGGTCTGTGGATTAAATTAATTCATGGACCATAGAGTTGTAGTGCATGAAACCATGCTTGACAATGACACATTGAATTAAATTACTTGATATTTAAGTCAACTAACTTGAAGTCAATACAAGAATCTTAAATGGGCCAACTCACTTATCATGTTTTTATATGAACACAATTAATATCTCCCTCTCTTCACGCCTCCTTATGTGGAAATGCAGTGAATATTCAGGTATCTCAATCATTTAGGCTTAACTCATACATCATTCAATAATTAGATCAAAACAAGTGGGGTATACCACCTATATTCAATGGAAACTGCTTTGTTATTTACAATAAACTAAGAGTAAGATGTATACAATGCATCATCAACCTTTCATTTTAATTATTACTTTTTTTATAAAAAGTCCATGATGATGGAAAACGAACGAGGCAGAGGATGACAGTGTATAAAATCCTTACACTTTCGATGTATACATTTTTTTTCATTAACTAATTAATTCATTATATATTTTTAGTGATACACATAGTTTTATATAAATTAGATAAAAATTGAGTATAATAAACTATATTAAAGATGAATATAGAATTAAGAGATAAAAAAATATAATTAATAAAGAAGTGTATAATTTAAGGATTTAATATGTATATACTGATTGTGCAGATGTTATTAACTATCATTGACTCTCAAACAAAAATAATACAAATTAATGGTGGATAATGTGTTGGCAGTGTAAAAACTTTACACTATCAATGCACAGATTTTAAACTCATAATGAAATTGATAAAAAGAATGTGATAGTACCTGAAGAGTGAGACCTGAACGAGGGTGCTAGGCCACCACATATGGGCTGGTTCCACCACATACTTCCTTAACAACCCGGCCCACCCGTATCCTAGCACCTGCAACCAACCATGAACCATTGCTATTCATCAGAAAATAAATTAAATTCAAATTAACACCAAGTACCTCAGTAATAATATACAACCAATCAAAATAAATTACTTCATCTACAATTCTTAAAATAATTGGGCTAACACAATTTTTGAGTCGGAAAAAAAATATATCACTCAAAAAGTCATATTGAACCATCATACCTTTTGAGTAAAAGACGGAAAAATTAATTGATCAATCAGAAGTCGTATTAAACATCTTCATGTTTGCCCAACATTACAATTATTACAAGTTAAAACTTCTACACATGATAATTATCATCATGAACTAAGTGATATTTTGTAATTTAGTGTAGGACTTTAAGATGATACTTACTCATGCAAATTTATCTTATTAATTTCCTTTCATGTGGTTATTGTAAGGCATTTTCTTTAAATGATGGTTCTTTTTGTTAAACAATAAATATGTCTCGTTTTTTTTATATATTTATCTATATTAAAATTTTGTTTCTCTCAAATTTTTATGTCACTAAGACTATTAATTAACAATCAATATTAAATGGCAGTAAACTGTAATCTTGAAAGAAGTTCAAAAATTAAGAAATATATTTAAATTATTTGAGAATTGAGAGTGTGGTATAACATGGATAAAATTGATTATTAGTTAAGAAATTAATAAATATAATCATGATACTACTAATATATTTGCATAAGGGTTTGAGTCACGTTAACAATTCAAAAACAAAAAATTCCAAAATTAAATATGACCACCACTTTGCGTGATGTCATTTTTGTCTTTTTGCGCCCATAAGGCCATAACTAGTGCTTGACAGTTCACACTTTTCTAGTGTCCCCAATGAACACGGATTTAGGGGGTTAACATATGCTGTATCACAAAAATGTGTCACTCAATGTGATATTTCTTACGATTGATTTGAAAATATATATTTAAGTTTAAAGTTTAATAATAAATTATTTTTCTGACCAATCAATAAAAGTGACACATGAAGTAATACATTTTTAGAATAGAAGATGAGCTATCCGAATTTGGTGCATCTAAAATCACTTTTTTACTACTAGAGTATCATTACTCTTAAAATCTATCATGACTACTTGATTTCTATTGAACAATAAAATATATATGTTTATGGATAGTGTAAGTGTTTTCTTTCAGAGTTTTTTATAGTTCTATTATCTAACATCCATTTTCTTCATTGATACATAGAAGATATTCACCTAGTACTACAAAGTTCTGCTACATCAATAACTAAAAGGTTAAAAGCTCAATTCTTATACACAACATTTGTTGAGAAGTTAATCAGCACTCTCAAAAAGGAGTCAGTCAACACTCCTGAAAAGGAGTCGTCGACACTCCCGAAAAAGATTAGTTAGGGTGAGTGAATATCCTCGATAATAAATTAAAAAAAAGGTGGTGTGAATTAGTAACCTGAGTGGTGATAATGAGAAGCCAAGCAGCAGGAAAGGAAATACTTCTTCCATAAAAAGCCTTAATGATATTGACTATCCCAACCGCATACGGCGAACCTGATCCAAACGCGCTTCCCGCATTCGCAAATATAGTAATCAACACGTGCTCCTTCATGTTAAACGGACCCGGGTTTAACGAAAACCTCTTCGACCCGAACCCAACTATCCCAAACTTCCGTGACGGCAGCACCGCCGCCATGAAGTGGCCGATAGGGAGTGTTGCAATCTGAACGGTTATTTGAGTTATAACAAGTGGCTCCGTACGGTAAGCGAAGAATTGATTTAGGAATGATAATAGTGAACATGAGAGTAGACCCAAGAACCATAAACGGAAAGTCCAAACGGGTTGGGTCGGGTCATCGGTGTTGGTTACGGTTAAACGAACTTCTTCTATTGGAGATACTTCATCATCTTCTTCGATTGGAGTTATTGGTGTATCTACGTTTAAGCTCATGTTAGTGTATGCCATGAGTTGAAGACAAGAGAAGAGAAGAGAAGAGAAAAGTTTGAGGTTTTTCAATAATTTTGAGTAACTTGGGTTTGGTTTTTATATATTATTGCGTTGGATTGTTGTGAGGTTTAGTCAAATTGTGTGAGCTATTCATATTTTCAACTGTTTAAAATCTATGAGTAGATAATGTAAAGTTTTTTTTATAAAGTTAGTGTGTTATTTATCATTGATTTGTCTTACTTTTTATTTGAGAGACAACAATAATTAATAGATTAATGATAAATAATTTACTGATAGTCTAAAAAATACTTACATTGTTCATATATACATATTAAATTCTAATTTTAAACCCATATCTTCTTTCTAAATCTAGATCTTATCTTTCCTTGTGGTTAGGATTCAGGATAGTTTGTTTGTTCAATGATTTCTTCTTTACGGATTACTCTCTTTACTTTTTAAATCGAGTTTGTTTAGGAGTTAGATTTTGGAGGAAAATGAAGATAAATGAAAGGATTGAAAGTTATCTCATAAATGTATTTCATAACTCACAAGTCTTTCATTTCCCTTATTTCTCCTCCAAAATTCAACTCTCAAATAAAGTCTAAATATTTCAATGAACTTTAAATCTTATTTTGTTTCACATACCCAATTTTTAATCTTCAATTTAGTTATTAAAGTCTCGCACTATATTTTCTCTTTTCAATTTTTTATATAATTAATGATATCCTCTTGTTACTTTTCTTTTTTAGGGTGTGACTATTCTTCTCGACAAATGTCATTTTCGAAAATCAAACTCTTAACTTCTAGTATTTCTACATATCTAGTTAAATCTACATCACTAGATCAACGAATTTTTTGTTTCTCTTTTCAATTTAAGTACACATCGTTTAATTGAAAATATACTTGATGTATAATTTATGGTGAAAATGGTTATTATGAGAGGATATTTTAGTTAAACACTTAAACAAATTCCAATTTATTTATTTATTTGTTTGTTAATATACGTGTTGGATAAAGCAAGTAATAGAAGAATATTCAGTACCGGATTCTAAGAAAGTAGAAAGTAATATAATAAGATCAGCCAGGGTGTAAACATTGATTACAACATAGCTTGTAAACATGTGTTGATCCTTTTTAATAATGTGGTTGTAATTAGGGTCAAGTAATACGGATTCAACTACCCTAATCTCATGCTATGCACACCTAACACTGAGCCCAATCAAACAACATTTACATGAACTCGACTTTATCGAATTGAGATCAACTGTCCAAAAACCTTCCTAAATCTCTGTCCCTACTAATTAAAAATCGACATATAAATAAATAGAAATTTTAAAAAATAAAATGCTACATTTTTATAGTACTTGTTCAAAATTGATTAGATTGATGGATATAGAATCTACATCACATATGTAAGCTCATCATTACATTACACTATAAAACCTTAAAATTAATCTTCGTGCAATTTTTAAAATTCATTTTCTCTTATATATATAAATGGATTTTTTCACGTTACGCAAACAAAATAAATAATGCACCTTAAATCACTTTATCTACAAACATATAACTGATTATTTTGGTAATTAATTGTGTGTTTATATAATTTATCTTTCATATCCAACCCAGAGACATTTAGTTTCTGGTTTCACAGTGTTTTATTTTATCAGTAAAGTGGTCATTATTTTTTGCAACATAGTAACAAGTTAGTTATCTATATTATATTATGAGCATTTATTTACGTAAGAAAATAGTGCTACTCATGTTCATTATTTTACATAATTTTTATCATATGGTAACTTTTCTTCACTTGAACGGATGACTTATATAGTATTAACAGTGTTATTAATATCATATTGATCATCAAACTGATTATAATACTGATATAATGGTTCAATCAGTAGTTTACTAATTAAATTACACACCGGAAAATATAGATATATATGTATAATATATTAATATTAATATTAAAAAATCAATAAAAAATCAATTTTTTATTTTCATTAAAAAATAATTTTAAATAAAAAACGGCCGATTTGGCTTGTACAGTTCAATTGGAAACCGGTCAGTTTTGACCGGTATAACTGCATGACCAGTATAATTATTGTATCGTACTAGTATTGGGACTGATTCAATAGGCCGATATGAAACGGTTTTAACAACACCAAATTTGAATAATTGTGATGTAGAAAATTGCATTTGTTTAATTAATTGCCATGGAAAAAGTCAAGTAAAAATGAATAAACATGAAGAGCGCCACCATAAAAAATATTTTTTTTAAATATAACTAGACAATGTTTAGAACATGCCATATAAAGCACAAGAATAAGAAAGAGTTATCATACACAAGGATTTCAGAATAAATATTTGCAAGAGTCTTATTTTCATAGATAAATAGGTTATCTTTGAGTATATAACTATTAAGTAAAAATTTGCCTAAACCTTAGATTCCACTCAATGCACTTTATATTTCCAACATTATTCCAATGAAAAATGTAGTCTCTTTTCATTATTTTATTCTCATAAAATAAATCTTATTCGTAGGTTTCTTTTAATATCTTATTATTTTTCATGGAGTGTTAATTACTTTACATTTTTATTTACTTGTGAATATTAAAGGGAGTGTTATTTTTTTTAATATTAGTCAAGTAAGACTACTAATATTTATTTGATATATCACTATATGTCAAAAACAAATAATATTAATTCAAATTACATTATCATCTGGTAAATAGTGGATATATCTTTGTCAATTATGATTATTATAATAGCCTTAGTTGTAATAATTTTACTAATTTTGTTCCTATATTTTTGCATCCCATTTAATGTGATGATTCTCAGGGTCGTTATCCAAAGAATGATTTCATAGTTTGTTTTGGTTTTAGTATCTTTGAAATTTGAATAATAAAAAAATTATGCTTCTGGAACTATACAAGAAAAATATTAAAAATATTAAACTTCTGATGCAAATTATTCCCCGTTGACATAACTTTTTTCATTATTTTTACAACCTGCATTTTAGATGCATCTTCTAAAATGATGATATCACCTAACTGATTAAAAAAAAGAATAGCTGATTAATTTTTTATTATTTAGCATGCACTATAATTTTATATTTTTATGGGAAGTGCATACACTATAATTGACTCAACAACAATGACACAATATTGAACCATTTCAAAGAAAAGTTAAAGTCGTGATTTTATTAAAGATATAAAATTTATACACTGTCAATATAAAGATTTATACATAGACACTATATTATTCACTATTCGTTTTGATTATTTTTTCTAAAAAGTCAAAAATTATTAAATATTAATAATGGATGATGTTACGCTGCGATGTGTTATGTGAATGATTATCATATATATACCAAAACCAATCCAGAATAAGCACACCTTGTTTGGCAAGACGATGTGTTGCTAATTAAATTATATGCCTGGAGAGATAAAGCCTGCAAATGTTTATTAAGGGATAGACAAGTGTTTGTTTTAGGGATAGACAAGTGTTTGTTTTTCTCATATTTTCAGTAACAAAAATATAGTTTTATGATAAATAAATGGATAAAATTATCATTTGTATCAATGTTGTGAAATCCAAGTCGAACATTAAATTGGAAGAGGTCTTGTATTAGGTTTAATCAGTTTAAACGATTAAACTGTTTCATCTGACCGAGTGATTTTATACCTAATTAATATTTTTTATCTAGAAATATATAATTATATATAAATGTAAAGTTTTGTATAATTATATTGAAGTAGCATATCTTCATATTTTTTTAGACTAAAGCAAAATGAAAAAATTGAGTGGTTTTAATTTTTAATTGAACCGTTTGGTTTACTTCTCGAGTTTATACGGTTGAACCGGATTTCACACAGTCGGGCCAGAATTTCCCCGGTTCAAAGCGGTTCAATCCTTTTTCGGTTAAGACTGCAAACTAGAGTCGTTTTTCAAATCCGGTCAGCAGTCCGACCGATTATATATTATTTTTAATTTGTCATTATGTAATATTTGTCTATCTGAAAAAGATTCTTACTCTACATATATAGTATTAGAAGTTTGGAGTTCAATAATTGACTTTGATATTAAAATTGGGCATGGAGTATTATAATTCAGATTTGAAGCTCATGTTATGTCAAACATGTATGTGATTTTTAAAAGTTGTTCAGCTATCATGACATTTTAAGTTATTTTTCATTGACTTTTCTAGAGTGATAATTAAGCTGAAGTGTGATAGTCACATTATTCACACAAAATTTGATAATAAAATAATTGATTATATATGAATGATATTTTGAGACACAAACAACAAAATACAACATAATGTAAAATTGATATTAAATTGTGCATTCCAACATTATCTATATGAGTATAGTATAATGTAGTGTTAAATTCAACAATATTTTTAAAGTTGTGTAGTGAGTTGTGAATCAACATCGTTTGCTTGAGAAAACATCATTGATTATATTACACTGAACAACACATTTTCAAATAAGTGATGTTAAAGGTCTAATTTTCAATCGTTTTATTAAGCAAATATTTTTTAATGTACTACCTTTTAACAGTATTTTATTAAGTAAATGTTGTTAAATATATCACATGTCAACTTTTAATATAAGTGTATTTTTATTGAGATATATTGTAATGAATTTCTGTTTTCCAATTTTAATATTTAGTTTTGAATATATCTATTTATTTTTACAGGGAATGAATTGAGTACAAGATTAATACTAACTGATGAGACATGAAGGAGTAAACTGTAGGTGAAAAATATAACATTATAAATAAGTGTATAATTGGCAAAAACCACTATTATAATTTATTGTTAGGTTTTTAAATTATATGAAAAAATAAAATGTTAAAACATCAATTGTTAACTAAGGGTTGGGTATGGAATTTCATTATCTTTTAGGATAAGATTATAATCTTAATTTCTGTAACAATCTAATCTGAATCTCACATGGTGTCATTGGTTTATGAATTTTCCAATATATGATGTTGAGTGTTGACCTCTGAAATCTAGGTCAACTCTACTTGGAACTTGCTTTTGAGTTTTGACATTGACAGAACAAGGTTGTTTTCACATTATGAGTATCATTGCTATTGGAAAAAATATATACCCACAGTGTAAAAGTTTTTATATTATTTATTTTTAATTATTATTGATTATTTATGAAAAATAATCTAAATAAACAGTATATAATACAATGACTGTGTATATATATTTATACTACCGGTGTATAGATTTAATACCCTTGCTAATGATAGAGGCAAAAAAATCATGAATTGGTGGTTGCTTCCATTAATCTTCACCAATTAACTAGTTAGAATTAAAATAATAATGTCTTATTATGATCTTATTTGTTGTCTCTACATGGTTTCGTCTCTATACAAGTCATTCTCATTAACAAATACATATATTGACTAAAAAAACTTGTTGCGAAACAACCCAAACACCTCATATTTGCATACACTCAATTATAGTTTGACGAGTCATTGAGTTATGAGTCATAATGTGCTAATAGGGGAAAGTTAATAAGTTTTTTTAAGGAGTTTGAATAAAAATCCTCTTGTACTCACATAATAAATAATTTCTTATTAAAAAAGTTCCCTAAGATTAAATGCATTATTTTTAAAAAGCAAAACAAATAATTTTATATTGAAAAAACATTGCCTTTAACGTATTTAGAAAGAAATGTCATTACTTATTGTATATTTCTTAAATAATATATTTAATAACTTGTTACCATAACCATTTTAATATTGAAGTTCATCACGTGGGATGAGTATGGTGATGGAGTGAATGCATGTATAACGCTAGCTTATTGTTTGATTATCATATTATAGACAACAATATTACATTGTTGTTTTGTGAAGGAAATACAAAAAAAGAGATTGTAATTTTTAAACATTTAACATAATTATTTTGTTCATACGAGATGAATAAAGATCCTATATCCTTATTTGTGTCTTGCACTAATTATATATAGAAGGAGAGAAAGTTGAATTTAATTAATATATGTCATTAAGTTAAATCCTAGAACAATCAAAAAGTCAAAAATTCAATTTTTATGAGTGACACTTGTTGAGAGAGACAATATATGAAAAAATATCTTTGTTAATACAAAAATGTTTATAATGTTTTTGAAGTTTATATGTCCCAAAGGGAGCACATCTATTGTCCCACTTTTGTATCACTCCTATATACCATCATTTCTAATTGATTGAAAAAATTATTTAATTTAGAATTACTATTATTAAATATTTTTTAGCTAATCATTTTTTCGAATACATAGAATAACACAAAAGAGTGAGATAACAGAAGTGTGATACATGTCCCAAGCTAACCCAAGGCATAGCTTAATGCCCTCATAAGTTTCAACCTTGCCACTAAGGAATATTTAAAATATAATTAATGCCTGAATGAAACTTTACACACTGTGTCTTTTCCCTTTGATGATTATTTCAGATAACTAATTCTTTATAATACTACCCCATATCATTGCATATTTGGTCATTTCAATTTTTTATGTTAGACTAATTTTTTTGTGGACAGTGAGAAAATATACTTATCTTTTCTCTTCATATTTGTAAACACTTATTTTTATCCAACCCAAAAAAGCCAAAAAAAAAATCGAGGCACGAAAATATTAAATATTTCTTTATGATTTGAAGTCGTGTATTCACCACTTTAAACACAAATCATCATGCACTACACATAGAAGAGAACCCATGCTGCTAGATTAATAAAGTGAACAAATTTTTCGAAATTTAACTAAAAAAAAATTGGTTCATCAATCAAAAAAGTTAAATTTTGACTAAAATTTACATTTATTAAATAAATAAGTAAAAGTTCAATTAATTACAATTTAATTCATTAAATTCATGATATTAGTAGATTATATTTATATATACATATAGAATTTTTTAAAATTAAATATGCACATTAGTTACATCTACTATATAATTAAATATATTAAATATATACATAATATATAAAAGTTACTTTTTTCATAAAAATCAAATTCAATTGAGTCAATCTTAAATTCAAAAAAAGTTTATATTAAATTCAACTTAACTATTCTAATCTAATATACACAACCCATAGATAATATTTTTGAAATTATATACTTATCCTTAGCATAAGAATGTTAAGACTAAGAAATATTTCTCCACCACTTTGAAGATTTCAATCTATCATATAATCGAGTGTGCTTTATTCAACCTTTGGGTTTTTTCACATTGTAATTCAACATCATCAAAGGTAATCAATGCACTTTCTTCCAATCCATTATTACTTTACTTTGTTAAACTCACTCAATTTTTTGTTCTGTAATGTTTATTAATTAACTACAAATTGTTGGGTCTTAAATCTTAATTACTGCAATTTTCATTCATAATGAATCACTCTCTATTAGGTCTCATTGGATTTGTGCACTTTGGTTTTTTGTTTTTGTTGCAAATGATGAGATATAATTTTTTTTTTGGTTTGTCAAAGTTGATATACGGATTTTGCATTGGACCCATTAATCTGAATGTATTTATCATGTTGAAAAGATTGTAAATTTGATTTGAAATTGGAGTTTGAGTTTGAGTTTCTTAATCAATTTGCTTTTTTTTTACCTCTATAGTGTGAAGTTATTGAACTAGCTAATAATAGAGTAATGGTGAATGAGGGAGTTGAGGAGATGGAGAGTGAAACTTCTATAGAGGAGCCTCTTAGGGAACACTGTTTATACCCTTCCCTTTGTGTTGGATTGGCGAAGAAGAGAGCTTATGAATTTGATGGAATGGGTAATTTTTCTCAGAAGGATTGGGACCTAGCAGACCTTTATCGAAAAGAGCAACCGGATATGGATGCGACGGAAGGCCGAGGAGCGAATAAGTTTTCTTGGTACCATGTTGAACTCCCAAAAGGAAATCAAAAGTTGACACAATCTGCACAGGATTTGATTGGTGTTCTTTGCCCGCCTTTGAAACTCCAAGACATTCTATCACTCGTCAGCAATGGACCCTTCTGTGCACATGTCGATGGGGCGCTTGTTTTCCGGGTTAATTCACCTGGACCTTCCTCAAGTGACTTCACATTTAGAATTGCTGCTAGAGTTACAGAAACTTCAGTGATCACTGTGTCTTTGGGGCGTGTTCCTCGGCTAGGTTTCTCACGCATGGGCGAATCTCTACTTTCTGAGATTCCTAGTATTGAAAGATCCCCTCGGTCTAGAGGTCAGCAGCAGGAAGGAAGTGGGATTGTGATTAAGGAGCATGTTCTTGAATTCTTATTGACTATGAATCACTCCGAGGAAGCTGACAAACCTGTTCCTAGGTCCGTCTCAAATCTAGTAGCTCACATAATCGACACTCATGTAGACCAGCTTCAAGATATTGTGACAAAGCTTGAGATGGAGTTGGACTCCGCAGAGCTTGACTTGGATAAAGGTAATTTCTGTTATCATACATTCCTTGATCCTCTAGTTCGATTCTCTATCAATGACCTCCACAACAACCATAACTTACTTGCTTGAACAATTGCAAATTAAATGGCTCTCAGGATATATCGATTCTGACATTATAGTACTCTTCATGGCTTACAAATCTATAATGTTCTTAATTGCTGCAAGTATGCCTTAGTTTCTATATAAAAGGGACACTGAAATGAGTGTAGATGTACTTTGTGGTTTTTCCAACGTATAATCGTTAAAATTTATCGATAAATGTAACATCTAAGTTTCCGATAATTTGTATTCTCAATATTTGTTAGTTTCTAGGCCTTGCAGAAGGCAACTCAAACTTAAATTGTCTCTGTATTTCTGTATGCATGGGAGTTGAGGATAGGTACCCAACTGAGAGAGCTACTCCAAAGGCTGTTGTTGATCATTTCCTTTAACGTCCGTTAATTGAATCAACTGTTTTTTGTCCGACATCTTAATGATGTATTCTCCGATTAAGATAGTGTAGGACACATTACTAGTCTTTTCATTGTTGGCATGTTTATTGTTGCATTGATTTCAATGTGATTATTAATCTGTTTGACAAATTCTAGCTATTAGTTAGGGAAAGACCTAAAAAGTTCGGTGCCTGCCCGACATAATCTCTTCTCTAAGAGATAAGGCAACATACAATCTCTAGCCAATTATATTTAAGCTTTTATTGGCATGCTCTTATGTTCAATATGCTTCCATTTGAGGGCTATATTTGATTTCTTTCAGAAGGTTAGGAAAATGCCTTTCAGGAGTAAACTGTTATTTTAAATTTCAATATAATTATAAATAAAACATGTACATGGATGATGTGCTATATAATCTTGCATGTTATGCTAGTATTACACATGTTTTAGAAATTACATTAAACTTTAAAGTTCGGATAATTTATACACTCAGGCCACCTTGTTTTCTAAATTTCATATACCCCTTATTCTATGATTATGTACTTGATGTACAGGGAGATTTATGAATGTTGTGTTCAAATGTAAAATATGAGAAAGTCGGTATAACTTGTGAAAAAGAAGAATGGGGTTCTAAGTCATATTAGTGCGGACTAAAGGTTATCTAACATAATGTTTGGTCAGGTGAACTAAAATTGTTTAGTTTGAATTGGTTGTGTATAGACTGAAACTTCTGTTTCCAACATGTTTTTGTGCATGTTGCTTTCTATACTACTTCCTTGATGTGCCGTATCTGTAATTGTTTTACGGAATTAAATTAAGGAAGAACTATTTTGCTTGATTGTAGGTGGTCATGATCTGAAGAAAGAAATGCTAGATGACCGGAGATTCCCGAAACTGCATATTAATTTACAGCGTCTACTGCAGGTTCTACTTCACTCATTTTTATGCTTTTAACTTTCATCTGATTTAATGTATCGACCCTCCGGAATAGAAACAAAATTTTAAATGAGTGTCAGCAAGTAAATTAGTCAAATATGAATCTCTATATCAAATGCATGAATAATCTAGATTGTTTTTCCATCAAGCATTAAGGCTGTGGGTCTCATCATATCACATTTAATTCAATGACATCAAGATTCAACAAGGGCGTCTTTTTTCGGTTCACAAATATTTCCGGGGGAGTGGAAAGGGGATAAAAGGATATCTTAGTGTTTTATTCTGCATGCAAGTCTTTGGTGTGTTTCCATTTTCCTTTTTGTCACAGTTCAGACAGTGTACTCAAAATTGCTTTCGAACATGGAAAGCATAATTGCTACTAGAAAGTTATTGTTATGAACATGGAAAGAAAATAATGTCAGCATGAGTACACAAACGATAGTGACGAGGAATGTCAGCATCATTTACTGTCATCGTTATCAAATCCGTTGTGTGGACTTACTAAACTTCCTTTCGATCTTGCATTGCCTCAATTGTATTCAGGTGATTACCTATGGAGAGCAAATATATCTCCGAGTCAAAGAAAAATGCTCTTCAAAAAGATGGTTTGCCAATGAAGACATTAACTCCCTCGAAGAACTAATCGGAAGGTTAAGGCGGTTGAAGGAGAACGTAGGGTTTATCATAAATCGTGTAACAGCAATTCAGGCAGGTCTCGATAGCTGGCAATCCGAGCAAATAAACCGGAAACTCTACTATCTTTCATTCCTTTCCATAGTATTCCTACCTCTATCCATCATAACAGGAGGTCTGCAATCTGATTCTTTATGAATTTTCATTATTTATTATACACAGCAATGTTCAAGTACACTTTTGTTCTCTAATTTTCGACTTGGTTTCTGCACCGGAGTAAACAGAAGAAAAAATCAATTCAATCCTTATATGTACAATTATTCTTAATTTGGTTATTACTTCTTTGTTCTTACTGTTGCTATAACACTGGTTGATGGAGTTGAAGTATAAAGCCAAAATTGAAAATGATTGTCATTTGTAAAGACCAAACATATACTTTTTGACCCCGTGTGATAATCATTTTCACTTTGATCCTTATATTTGACAATCATTTTCAAGTTGGTCCCTATACTTTGATTCCAACAACCGAATAAATGGCAATGACGAAATCGAAATTAATTATACATTTAGGGACTAAAAGTATAGGAATGACCAAAATTATAGCTGAATGGTTGATTTTGATTTTTGGACTTCGATTACAGTTTTTGGCATGAATGTTGGAGGAGTTCCATGGACAGGGCAAAATGTCTCCGAGCTAAACGATGGTTTTCGGAATGTGATGTTACTTTGTGTCATTATGGTACTTTTTATACTACTCTGCTTCATTTTCCCAGCTCTATATAGACATGTTGCTGCTGCCTGGCAAAACAAGAGAACTCCGGGAAGAAGCTGGCCACTTAACAGGAAATCTTTGCTCAGGAGAACTTCGAGAATAGTAAATCAGGACAGAGGGAGTTACCTTCGGATTTAATGCTAAAAGGGTATCTATGAATCAAAATTCAAGTTACATTTTCATGAAAGCACATAGCACATATTCTTTAGTGGTAGAGTAAAATGAAGGTTGTGATCAAGTCTATGTTATTCTTTCATTGTTTTAAACCTTTTTTCATTGGATATGGGATTTAGATACATACTTTAAGAAAGGCAATTTTGAGAACTTTTGTACAGTATATCTTCTTTTTTTATTCTCTTGCTCTATAAGATAGTAGCTCCATATTTTTCAATTGATTATTTTATTGATAAATTGTAATTCTTGTGGAGTTTGTTCATGGTTATTCAAAGTGTGTGATTGACTACTCTACAAAGAAGGATTCAACTAATTTACTTGATCAAAAAATAAGTTAGGAGTCTGTTTTGTTTGGCTAGAGTCAGTTTTTAATGATATAAGATGTGATATAGATTGTTTTACACTTATTAGTTGACAGGACAATTTTAATTCAGTCAACTAATTTATCGGTCATATGTAGGTCCGGAAACGAAACGAATCAAGTTGAACAAGGGCTTGACTCAGTTCATCTCGATAAGAATTTGTTCAGTTCGAAACTCGTTTCGGATTCAAAATGAGCTATACTTTCAGTTTCAATTATGCTCAATTGTAGTTCGCGAGTTGTTCGATTCGAGTCGTGAGCTTGTATTCGTTTGATTCGCCAAGGTTCGTGAACTATTTAGTTCAACTCATTAGTTCGTTAGCTTGGATTATGATGATTATTTAATATATATAAAATTAGTGATTTTTTACACACAAATATATATATATATATATATATATATATATATATATATAATCGAGTCTTCTGGTAGACCTAACTATTTAAATGTATTGTCTTACGTTTCACCCCTATAATTAACAAAATGGATTAGTTTGATGCTTAAAAATAATGGACATATTTATGGATAAATGTAAAAGGTGAAACCCTACTGCAACCCAAACTATGGTGCATCCTCTTGTATTCTTTCTTTTTTCCCTAACACTCTATTTGGTTGAAGGATTCTATTACCTATATAAGAAAAAAATGTTCTCAATGATATATGTCACTTTTTTAATTAAAATTTTTCCTTCGGGACATATTCATGTTAGTCCTATGTACTTTCTCATATTGCATCTTCTCTTTTTATATATTGTATACTTTAATAATTTAATATTAATAATTATAGGTCTATTTTTTTTTTAAATTATACCTCAAATTAAATGTGATTTGAATCACCTTTCACATCCCATTAACTTATATCTCTCTAGTTTTGTTTCATCTTCCTCTTCTTCTATCCTTTCTTCCACTTTTTAAGTTAGAGATGTTGACTTTATAAAATTATTATACAATATATATATTTTAATAAGATTGATACTTATATGATTTAAACCTACGTCAAAATCAATCAGTCTTTTGTGAATGCACAAGTGATATATGTGCTCTAAATCATGTGACAAAAAAAATTATGGTGGGTTCCGTCTCAATTCTCTTCTCACATCACAAAAGAAAGTCTTGAGAGGAGTTAAGATGTGTGAAATAATAATTATACCCTTAATAATATTCATATAAAAATGGGAAAATAAAATATTACAAGGATATTATGTCTATACAATAAAATATCATATTTCTTTATCTTTTCTTTATTTTCTCTTTATCTTATGGGAGGAAATCCATTTACTCCTAGAGTAAGTGGGAAAAACCTACTCCATATCTTAGTCATCTATTTAAAAAAATATATAATGATTTGAATTAGTGAATATATTTAAATCATTAGATCTTTCTAGATTCGATAGCTAAGATATGGAGTAGGTTTTGTTCACCTACTCTTGGAGTAAGTGGATCCCTTCCTATTATCTTATATCAAACACCTCTTAAAATTCACTCTCTTTCTCACCACTTTATCTCTACTCATACTCTTTCTTCATATCTTCTCTCCTCTCATTTTCTTCCTCAACCAAAGATAGCCTAAGGCAAGAGAACATATTTGTTGGAATTTGTTAAAAAATGATGAGCTTTTGAAGTGGTTTTAATGCACATTAATGAGACCTTTTATAGTGACTTTTGAGTTTGTGAAATGAAAAAAACTCACTGGTCCTACATTGCTTGGAGGAGGGAAGTTTGAAGGCTTTATAAACCTTAAGTTTCATCATTGTGATGTGTCCCAAGGGGTACAATGGGTTTTGTGGGTGGGTGAGAACTCACACAAACAAAACCCCTCCATACACACACATGCGTGCACCACCACCCTCTCCATCGCCGCCGTCCGGCCGGCCGTTCGTGTTCGGGTCGGGCTTGAGCTTGGGCCCAACATTCTTTTTAAATAACTTTTTTATTATTTCTCCCCTCCCCTAATACTCCGCCGACACATTTCCGACAACTTTCTCCCCCTTTCTTTCCGTGACACTTAGGAATTGGCACAGACAACCAAAATGGGATTTCGAGAACTGACATTGGTAGTCAGTATTGTGGGTGTATTTGAGAATGATTCTTACATTGCAGTACGAAATCATATAATAAAGAACTGAGCTGTTTTATCCTAGGGACGGTGTGGTTGATAGTATGTTTGCACAATTTTAGCAGTACTACGAAACGTCTTAAAGAGAGCGACCTAGACGTGATTCAGGCAATAAATATTATCTCGTGCTATTCAGAATTATTGCAAGCTACACAAACAACAATTTTAAGGCATTTCGACTATAATGGCATTTGTAGATAATATTACTAGACCGAACAGTTATGAACTGAACAAGCCATTCCGGTTTGACAGGACAAATTTCAAACGTTGACAACATAAGATGGAATTTTTCCTCACTATGAGAAAGGTTGCCCATGTTCTGAAAACTGACATCCCAATGGTGTTAAATGAGGCTAAAAAAGAGGAAAGGGATAAACTAGCTATTGAAATAGTTTTCTGGAATGAAAGTGATTACTTTTGTAAGAACTTCATTCTGAATGGGTTGACTGATGATCTCTATGATTACTACAGCCCATACAAGTCTGCCAAATTAATTTGGTATGCACTTGAAATAAAATATGATACTAAGGAAGCTGGGACTTAGAAATATGTTGTTAGCCGCTACCTCAAGTATCAAATGACTAATGAAAAATCAGTAGAGCATTAGTCCCACGAGATTCAAAAAATTTCTCATGAGATCATTTTTGAGGGTATGCCCCTAGATGAGCAATTTCAAGTGGTTGTCATAATTAACAAGTTGCTTCCTAGCTGGAAGGACTTCAAAAACCTTCTGAGGCATAAGACCAAAGAAATCTCTTTGGAATCTCTGATCACTCGTCTTCGTATTGAAGAAGAAGCTCATAAGCAAGATCAGAAAGATGAGGTGCTCATTGTCTCCAACAATAGCACTAGGAAGAAATTCTCAGGTGTGATTCTGAAGCCTTCTGTCACTAACTTCAAGAATCAGAATCGCAATGGGATTAAGGCTAAGAACACCAGTCGGAACAAGAATTGGAACCCCCAAAAGGTCCAATATGCTAAGCCATCTGCTAAGAATGACTCTGGCAACCTGTTCATATGCTTCAAATGTAGGAAGCCAGGTCATATGGAACGCGTGCAGAAATAAACCTATGGATCGTCCTCCACAGGCCAACATGGTTGATGAATCATTTGTGGCTATATTATTTAAGGTCACTATGGTTGGAGGAACTGATGGGTGGAGGATAGATACTGGCGCATCCCGCCATGTCTACTATGATCGTGCTATGTTCAAAACATACACATATGTTGATGATAAGAAGATGTTGTTGGGTGACTCCCACACCACTATTGTTGTTGGAACTTGTGATGTGGAGCTGAAGTTTACAACTAGGAAAACTCTGATTGTCAAAGATATGATGTACACTCTAGAGATGAGGAAGAATCTATTTCTGGTTTTCTTCTTAATAAGGCTGGTTTTACCCAGACCATAGGAGAAGACTTGTATACTCTTATTAGGAATGAAGTATTTGATGGAAAAGGGTAAGCCACTAATGGCATATTTAAATTAAATGTTGATGTTTCTATTAATAAAATTTCTGATTTTGTTTATATGTTGTGTGATTTTAATATTGGCATTCTAGACTTTGTCATATTAATAAACATGCAATTTCAAATTTGAGTAGCTTGGGTTTAATTCCAAAGTTATCTAAAAATGATTTTGAAATTTGTGAATCAAGCAGTAAAGCAAAAATTTCAAAAAAACCACATAAATCAGTTATGCGAGATTCTGAGTCTTCAGATTTAATACACTCAGATATATGTGAATTAGATGGAACGTTAACTAGAAATGGTAAATGTTATTTTATCATTTTTATTGATGATTCTTCTTATTTTACTTATGTATATCTTATGAAAAATAAAAATGAAACACTTGACATGTTTAAGTTATATGTAATCGAAATTGAAAATAAACTCAACGAGAAAATAAAGAAACTCAGAAGCGATAGAGGCACTAAGTATGACTCTAACATGTTTAATTATTATTATAAATTAAATTAAATTATTCATGAAACAACTGCACCATATTCACCTGAAATGAATGGTAAAACTGAAAGAAAGAATAAAACTTTAACTGAATTAGTTATAGCTATTATGTTAAGTTCTGGTGTAACACCCTCTTGGTGTGGTGAAAATTTTGTTAACTGTATGTTATGTGCTAAATAGAGTCCCCAAGGCTAAAAGCAAAAATTTCCCTCTATGAAATTATTAAGAATAGACAACCAAACTTGTCTTATTTGAGAACTTGGGGTTGTCTGGCTTATGTCCAGATACCATACCCCAAGAGAGTTAAACTCGTAAGTAGAGCCTATGAATGTGTATTCATTGGGTATGCTATAAACAACAAGGCGTATAGGTTTTATGATCTTAACGCAAAAGTGATAATTGAGTCTAACAATGCTGACTTCATTGAAATGAAATTCCCTTGTAAATTGAGGAATAGAGGGGGCACAATAACTAGTCACATACTTGTGATTATGAATAATGATAATAATGATGAGTTAGAAATAGAACCTAGAAGAAGTAAGAGAGTAAGGATTGCTACAGTTTATCGACCTGATTATATGGTTTATACATTGGAAGAGGATCCATCAATACTCCAAGAAGCTTTGACTTCTTTGGATACTGATTTGTGGCAAGAAGTCATAATGAGATGAATTCTCTAGAGTCTAACAAAACCTGACATTTATTTGACTTGCCTCCTGGTTGCAAACCTATTGGTTGTAAGTGGGTATTGAAAAAGAAACTGAAACCTGATGGCACAGTGGATAAATACAAGGCTCACCTTGTAGCTAAGGGTTTCAGGCAAAGAGAAAATGTAGATTTTTTCGACACATTTTCAACCGTTACTAGAATAATATCCCTTATAGTCCTAATATCGATCACCGCGATACATAATTTATTAGTACATCAAATGGATATTAAGACTGCCTTTTAAATGATAATTTGGAAGAAGAAATCTATATGGAACAACCTAAAGGTTTTGTAATACATGGGTAAGAAAATAAGGTCTGCAAGTTAGATAAGTCATTGTATGGTCTCAAGCAAGCACCTAAACAATGGCATGAAAAGATTAATGACTTAATGGTCTCGAATGAGTTTAAGGTGAATGAAAGTGACAAATGCATTTATTACAAATCAGAAAATGGCATTTGCACTATCGTACGTGTCTATGTAAATGACATACTCTTATTTGGTTCCAATATTCATATTGTGAATAACGTGAAATCATTGTTGTGTAACAACTTTGATATGAAAGACCTTGGAGAGGCAAGTGTAATCATTGGTTTAAAAATTACTACGTCAAAAGAATGAATTTCTTTGGATCAATTTCACTATGTGGAAAAGACCATAAAGAAATATAAATACTTTGACTGTAAACCTGCTAGCACACCATATGATCAAGTGTAAAACTTTTTAATAACACTGGTGAAGGTGTAAGACAAGTTGAGTATGCTAGCGTCATTGGCAACCTTCGGTATGCCACTGATTGCACTAGACCCGACATTGCATATGTTGTGGGATTATCATGCAGGTTTACCAATACACCTAGTATGGAGCATTGACATGCTATAGAAAGGGTAATGAGATACCTTAAGAAAAAAATGAACCTTGGATTATATTATCGAAGGTTTCCAACTGTCCTAGAAGGATTCAACGATGTTGATTGGATCACTCTTTCAGATGATTCCAAAGCAACCAGTGGCTATATATTTAGCATAGCTAGTAGGGCTGTATCTTGAAAATCAAAGAAACATACTATTTTGGCTCAATCTACTATGGAAGCTGAGATAATAGCATTAGCAACAACTAGTGAAGAAGCAAATTGGCTGAGAAACTTGCTTGTAGAGATTCCCCTATGGGAAAAACGATTCTAGCTGTGTTGATCCATTGTGATAGTACCACGGCTATTTCAAAAATTGAGAACCATTTTTATAACGGTAAGAAGCGAAAAATTATTCGTAAGCACAACACCATTAAAGAGTTACTCTCTATCGGAGCTGTTAGAGTGAATCATGTACGCACTGAGAATAACTTAACAGATCTTTTGATGAAAGGACCAGCTAGAGAGAAAGTCTATAATACTTCTAAGAGTATGAGACTATTTCCCTTATAACGAGGATCACTCATGATGGTAACCTGAACTAACTGACTGGAGATTCCAAAAAATAGGTTCAATGGGTAATAACAAGTTGTAAAGTGATATGAGAATGAACATGCTATAAAATTATGAGAAACATGATTCCTGCAGCATATGTAAGGATGAGTTAAACTCTTAATGAGATCTATACTCCAATTGGAGTGGAGTACCTAGGCTATAGGAGTACTCTTGATAGACTCACCTATGTGAACGTGGATGTGAGGCTCGCTTCCTATGAAATTTTGGGGCATAAATTTCTAGAGTGTTCACTATAGTGGGATAGACGTGCATGGCCTTTAACACACGGGCTTTACAGAATATACATTTGAAAATGTTGTGTGTGGTTTGATGCTGAAGATAGAGTTCAAGACTATGAGTCACTCTAGTAAAATCTGGATCTTATTTACTATGCAAAGGTTCAAGTCGTATGACACATTTGTTTATGCACAATCTTATTGAGACAACAGAAATTCACAAAAATCGTTTTTTAATTTCAAGTGGGGGATTGTTGGAGTTTGTTAAAAAATAATGAGTTTTTGAAGTGATTTTAATGCATATTAATGAGGTCATTTATGGTGACTTTTGAGTTTGTGAAATGAAAAAACTTACTAGCCACACATTGCTTGTAGGAGGGAAGTTTGAAGGCTTTATAAGCCTTAAGTTTCATCATTGGGGTATGCCCCAAGGGGTCCAATGTGTTTTTTGGGTGGGTGAGGATTCAAACAAAAAAAATCCTCTACACGCCCAAGCACGTGTGCACCACCACCAGCTCCTCCGCCGCTACCGTCCGGCTGGCTCGGTTCGTGTTCGAGTCGGGTTCGGGCTTGGGCTTGGGCCCAACATTCTTTTTAAATAATTTTTTTCTTTTATTTTGGGTCCATTTTTGGGCTTGGACCGTGTGTTGACCAAGTCAGCACACGTGTGAGACTTAGTTCACACGGTTGAAGAGTGGGAGGAGAAGATCTCTGGTGATCCGCTTGAAGAACGTTTCTAGTTGTGGGATCGTGTGACCATTTGATATTTGGCCACCGTTTTGGGCCGTCGGATGAGGGATCTTTTGGAGGATTCACGCTATAAATAGAGGCTTCCTCCCCTCATTAGAACTCGCACCTCAAGTTGAAGGCATTTCTCTCAACTTTTCTTTCTCCCCTAATACTCTGCCGACGCATTTCCAGCAACCTTCTTCCCCTTTCTTTCCGTGACACTTAAGAATTGACACATACAACCAAAGTGGGATTTCGAAAACTGACATTGGTAGTCAGTATTGTGGATAAAGAATTGGCACGGGTAGCCATACTGTGGGAATTCGAGAACTGACACTGGTAGTCAGTATTGTGGGTGTATTCGAGAATGATTCTTACAATACAATAAGAAATCGTATAATAGAGAATTGAGCTGTTTTATCCTCGGAACGACGTGTTGATAGTCTGCTTGTAAAGATTATCTCATGTTATTCAGAATTGTTGCAAGCTACGCAAACAACAATATCTAACATTAAAAATAATGAAAGGTGGCAACATTTTTTATATGAAACAATGAAAACCGTAGTAAAAAAATGATGATGATAGTACAAGATGATAGAAGATAGTCTAGCATAGGGGATCAACATATTACTTTCTACAAGATTGTTCTGTCCCATAAGAATAATGCATTTCAGGGAAGTGATGTTTAAAAAGAGGATTATCCAATGCTAGATCGATGATAGACAGAACCCCAGCCCCAAAAGGGAAAATTTGTAGTGAAAGTGATCAGTAGCATAAACTAAAGCGACAAATAGGTGTAACAATAACAAGTTAACAACAATAAACTTTGCTAATAAAATTAAAGATTTTCTCCAAAAGGAAGTGTATGGGAACAACGTTTAATTCATTCAATAGTAACAAGCACAAATCACAACTAACTAAAAGGAAAATATCAAAGGGTCTCATAATTTGAAAATTATAATTATTTAACAATTTTCTCTGACACTGTTCACATTTGCACCTACTACATGCTTTCTACACTCTTAATACAACTGACATGGAAACATAAGTATGATTGGTACCTACATTCTTTTGTTTATACATTGCATACCAAATTTATGGAAGGAGGATTCTATCCAACACAGGAGAGGGAAGTGTTGAGAAAAACCAATGAAAAAACAAAATGTAATGATACTTGTATTCTTTCATTTATACTTGTATTAACAATTTTACTCTTAAAATTAAAAGCAAGAAACAAAACTACCATTTGTAGTACTCATGATCCTCATTCAAATTTAACATATCACATATCATATATCCAATTTGTCATAAATAAAATCTGATAAAATTAATATAAAAATAACGGGTTATATAAATGAACCATGAATTAGTAATAACTATGGTGTCTATATGATGTTCAACAATCATTATTAAATGTTTATCTCAGCCTCAAAATCAATAATTGCTATCAATAATAAGTACCTTATAACAACAGAGTAAACAAAAAAAACAAAACCTGAATCATCCAACATTACTGGACAAATAATAAACCTCATTCTCTGAACTTTGTATCAAAAACAAGATTAGCAGAAAATTCAACTCAGTTCTGGTTCTCATTCTTCCTTGCGTTTGCACCCCCTTCCTTTTCATCCAACAATTTCCCACTCTCTTCATCACTCTGCTGCTGATTTCTCTTCTGTGTCTCAGAAGCCTTAAGAGCCTGCAACTTTGAATGATTATAATACCCAACACCCAAAAATGCAAGCCCATAACCAATCAAATTCATAGGAGTCACAGTATCTTTTATCACAGACCAAGAGAAAGCAATAAGCAACCAATCCTTAACAACTCCAGCGACATTCATTGTCAAAGCTGAAGTCTTTCCAACAAGCAAAAACACAGCAAGATTCAAAGCAAAAGCACAAAAAGAGTTAGTTCCAAAAACAAAAAAATCCAAGTTCAAACTAGACTTATCCCTCAACAAAGGATACTCCATGATAAACCAAGGCAAGGATAAGAACACTAAACAACATGGTGCAATGTAGTAAAGTGATGTAATAGGATTCAGTGAAATCCCTTTTGAGTTCAGCAAAATCTGAATCAAAACCAAACGTGTAGCTTCAAATGCAACAGCTAGAAGCTGTAGGGTTACACCCCAAACATCAAACTTAGCTTCTCCATAAGCAGCAACAGCAACACCAAGTGATATAGATAGCATGTTGATCATTGTCTCATTCCTAAAAGTCTCTTTTTTCAAGAAGACACCAATGGAGTAAACCGCTACGGGCATTAGGGCTTTCAACATTTGAATGAACGAGACAGAAAGGTAGATATACGCGGAGTTTGAAAACCAAAGTGATAGAGAATAAAGCGCGCCAATGGGCACGACGGATTTAATGTAAAGATCAACGGACATTGAGACAGGCTCGACAAGTTTGAAGACACGGACGAGGATGTATGCGAGGGAAGAACAAAATCCCATGTGGATCATAGTTAGAGATATTGGAAAAGGCCAGTTGTACATTTTTCGGTCGAGAATGTATTTGTTGTAAACTATTACGGTGAAGCTTAGGAAGATCCATATTGATACGTAGGTGTATGAGAGTATTACTTTCTTCACAACTCCTTCAGAGAAAGCCATTGCTTTTTTGGAAGAATCGTAAAAGGTTATTTGTATTTGGTGTATTATGAGATGAAGAATGGATTTGAGATATGGGGTGATTGAGTTTGGTTTGAGTTTAAGATGCGATAAACATGCTATTTGGTGGCGTGGGACCTGGGCTACTTAAGGTTGTTGGTGTGAGATTTCCACTTGCCAGCAAAAGTGCCTTGCTTTTTATTTTTTTTCGGGTGAATTAAAGACTAATAATGTGGTAGAAGTTTAGGATGGTATACATTTGTTAAAGATCCAAGCAATTTATTAACTAAAAAAATCTTTACAAACAATAATATAATAACAACTCAAATAATAATTAATAAGATAAATATAAACTATAGATAAATTTAAATAAATATGAACTAGATAAGATATTGTTTTACTAATCTAGATATCTTCTAACATGCTCTATTAAGTTAAAACTTAGTAAATTTTAAGCTTGTTATAAAAAAATCAATTAAAAATGACAATAATCAAATAATTAAATAGGTTCCATAAAAAATAGTTAAAAGATGTTGTGAACTTCAAAATCTTTAAATATAATCAACATGGGAATGATCATGATGTGAAAATAAATCATTCCTAATATAATTTATCATTAGGACAAAAAACATTGTCAAAATAATCATACGTGCAAAGAAAAATAAATGGTATATATCTCATCAGATCGAATTATCTTCAATGGAAAAGAAGTTATTACTATTATAATTCGTCAATAGGAAAAAAGGCAACACTGAAATAAATATGGCGATAATAAAACATAGTAATATAATCATCATCAGAATGAATATCAATGAATAAAGAAATCACTACTAATATAATTTGTCCAAATGAATACAGTGATATAATAACCAAATATGAGTTGTTGTGACTGAAACACAATATTTAATAAGGACAACTTTATTGACATTAATTTTTTATACCAAAACAAAGATGCACTTAATCATATTTTATTATATATATATTTAATCTAGAATGAAATTGAAAGATTTCACGTTTAAATAATTCAATCACTCTCCCCCTCTTACCAACAAAAATTTCGTTACTTGTTTTAAACTTTTTAATTAGATTTTTATATTATTTTTTTGCATGATATAGTTAAGTTTTTTGGATTGATAGATCACTATTATTTAGTATTAAGCTAGCTAGTTTCATTTTATTTAAATTTATCTACAATTTATGTATATCTTCTAGGTTATTATTCAGATTATTATTATCTTATCGTTTTGTTTGGATTGGCTCATACTTGAATTTGACCCATCTTTATTATCATATACTTCCACATGGTATCATATCACTTTAATCCTTTGTCACATGTCTCATCACAATCCCATAATTAGAGTGTCAAAAATTTAAAACTCTGATTAGTCATATTCCTTTGTCGTAATACCCTATCATTAGTGTTCATTCTTTTATTTTCACCCTATCATTAGGGTGATTGTTCTTGTTAGCCATTTGAGAGAAGAATCACTCTAGTTGCGGTTAGGATTGATTAGTGTACTTCACCACTTATATGAGGGTCTCGAAAAAAGCAAGAATTGGCTAGGACATAATCATGAGTAGGTAGGGTATCCGAAATAAGCAAGAGAAGGTCCAATTGTATTGCTTATAGAAGTGTCAAATTGGAAGTTTGTGTGTAATTGACCATAAAGTTTCTAATAAAAAAAATCTCAAACCAAATACGATGATTGACTGTAGTTTACAAGTGGACTCGCAAACAAACAATGATAAATTTCCCTGTTCCCTTATCTTGTTTATTTTATGTCTTTACATTCTTTAAATAGTTTTATTAATTCATCACTTGCCCATTAATTGATAATTGTGTGAGGCATTCAGTGAAACTAATATATTTCTCTAAAAATTTAATTTCTGGGACATTGACTGTGAAATAACTATTTTCAATAATATCAAGAATTGACATGATAATCCATTAAGATTAATGTTAATCGAGTAAGATATTATTGTCTTTAATTGATCGATTAAAAACTTTAATAATCAATTATACTGAGTATTTTTCAGAAAGTAAAATTAACCAGTAAAAGTGGTAACTTTGAAGCGCGACACCTATTCACCCCCTCTAGGTGTGTTTATATTCTGATCATACCCAACAAGTGATATCAGAGCTAGTATGAAAGTGCTAGCTTTACCGATTACTTCGTTGATCCAAGGGATATCACGATGGCTTATGCCAACCCTTTCCGTGGTGATGGTGCATCCATCAATCGTCCTTCGGTTTTCAGTGGTAAGGGGTACGCCTACTGGAAGGTTCGAATGAGAATCTTTATCGAGGTCATTGACATGGATATTTAGGTGGCAGTGGTCAATGGACCCTACATTCCACTCTATTTAGTGGAATGAGAGACCAAAGAAAAGCCAAAGAGTCTTTGGAGTGATGATGAGAAAAGAAAGGTTCAACACAATTTAAAAACAAAAAAATTATCACTTTGGCATTGTCTTACGATGAGTTATTTAGGATTTCTCAATGTTATATTGCCACGGATATATGGGACACTTTACAAGTTACCCACGAAGGCACAAGCCAAGTGAAACACGCGCGACTATATGCTTTGACGCGTGAATATGAGTTGTTTAGAATGTTTCCAATTGAATCTATTTGTGATATGCAAAAGTGTTTTACTCATATCATAAATCATTTAGTTGCATTAGATAAATCATTTGCTAAAGGTGAACTAACTAATAAAGTGTTGAGATGTCTTGACAGGAACTGGAAGCCAAAAGTGGCCTCCATCATGGAGTCCAAAGATCTTGATTTGACGCCATTAGCAACCTTGTTTGGAAAGCTCCAATAACATGAGATGGAACTAGGGTGTTTGACTTTGCACGAGGAATCAGAGAAGCACAAGAAGGTAATTTCTCTTAAAGCTTCAACATCATAAACTCAATAGGAGAAATACGACGAAGACTCTAACTTTGATATAGATGATGAGACCTTGACCCTCATAGTCATAAAATTCAACAAATTCTTGAAAAGAAAAGGAGGGATAAAGAGGTTTCAACGAAATGAAGGAAAAGACTCAACCCATAGAAGCAAGGCTCCCAAAGAATGTTTTACTTGCTTTGAGTGTGGAAAAGTTAGGCACATGAAGTTCCAATGTCCAACCTATCTGACAAAGGTTGAGGGTGAGAAGAACACCTTGAGGGACATCAAGTCAAAGAAAGCGTACATCGTATAGGACATTTCCGAGGAAGAATCGACTTCAAGCACATCAAATGAAGAGGAGATAACAAAGCTATGTCTTATGGCTCACACATCAAATTCCACAAACTTATCAGATTAAGGAGAATCTAGTGAGGTATAATCCCTTCATTGCAGTTCAAGTTCAGATAGTTCTGAAAACATTTCTGGTTATGATGAACTATATGTTGCTTTCGTCGAATTACATGAGGAACTTGAGAAACTTGCTAGGATAAATGTAGATCATAGAAGAGTAATTTTGTAGCATGAAAAGAAAATAATTGAAATTAAAACTTTGATTGATGAGCTTAAACTTGAAAATGAAACCCTAGATCTTATATATGCATGTGGCTCATGTAACTACTCTTCTAAATTATGTAAGACTTCTATTTGTGAAAGTTGCGAAAAGTTAGAATCTAAAAATTATGTTTTTAAAGAAAAACTCGCAAAGTTCACATATATTCGTCAAAATATTGACAATTTACTTGCAAACACAAGAAACATTAGTAATCATACTGAAATTGGATTCATTCATGCTAAAAAGAAGAAACCACTTAGAAAACATGTAGCTCAAAATAGATATATGCATAATAGTAAAATGCCTACATGTTTTTATTGTGGTATTCATGGTCATACTTCTGCTATATGTTATATTCGTAAGTATGAAATACCTAGTTGGAAATATGTTTGGACTGAGAAGAGACTAGTTCCCATGACTACTTACCTCAAGGGACTCAACATAAATTAGGTACCTGAAAGCAACAAGTAAATTTGTTTTGTAAGTATGCCTTTAAACACTTGGACAACATTGGTACTTAGTCAGTGGATGTTCGAGGCATATGACGGGATATAGATCCAAATTCTTTGATCTATTGTTAAAATAAAAAGGATTATGACGCTTATGGACTAAATTGTCAACTCAAATGCTTGAAGTTAAGAAATTTTGAGCTATAAAGGTAATAAAGTATCTCTTCTAACTCGAAGTATTACTTAATTTAAGTGATGCATATAATTTTATTCATAAAATCCTAGTGAGGCCATATATTCATGAAATCCCCAAAAATCACTTTTTAGGCCAAAAACTATATGTTTCTCATTTACATGATTTTAAATGTAAACACTTCATTGTTGAACAATGATAAAATATTTTAACCATGTTTGATTCATAAGTAAATATAGAAATATTGTCTAGGATACTCCAATCATGATAAAGTACAAATGAATCATATTTCATATTAAGGCAAATGACATTTTTTTGCAAAAACCTATGCACATTTGATATTCGGTAAGTCATCTCCAAAAGAGAAAAGGAAATGTATAGTTAATGTTTCGTAGATACTCATGTGCATGCATATTCAAAAGATTAAAGTGCTTCACAAGAAAAGAAAGACAAGAATCAAGAACTTGAAGAAAGGCCAAAGAAGAAATCAAAATATGACAACCTTCTAGTATCTTGACAAGGATGAGGTAACCATGTATTGAGGCATATTCTGTTTTGTATTATTTTATCCTATGTTTTGCTCCATATTATGCTTAGTGTTTGAATACATGCTAAATACCTAGATAATCCTAAATAATCGCACTTATCGCCAATAAATGCATGCGTTCTTGATTATATATGCTTTCATGTGTTTTAGATCTGGTTTAAGTGTGAATTAAGTGTTTAGGATAAGTTCTTTCTAATGGATTCTTAGCAAACCCCTAGACTAATCCAAAGTGTGCCAAAATTTGTACTGGTGACTTGCTTAATTGATTGTTCTATGTTCTAATCGATTATCTGGATATTTTCTGTGAATTATAATCGATTACCTCTCAGTTTTAATCGATTAAAAACATTACAGTAACTTTGAGAAGCAATTTCGAATTACAATTAATCGATTAACGGGACAATATAATCGATTAACGACAAAAATATAACAGATCATTGTTTAGTGTTAGGGTTCCAAAAGTAAGAACCTTAATTCTCAATATATGCCCCCTTTGTCTTTCCATCAAAATCACATGAAATTAAGTGTTTCTTTGTCAAATTTGTGCATTCGCATCTCACTTCTTCTCAAAATCTTCCATCCTTAACGACAAAATTTATCTCAAAACCGAAATCCCCAATTTAGAAACCTAATCCTAACTTCATTTAATCCACATTAATCGATTAAATCTTCAATTATACCTGAATTATGAGTGAATAGCAAGTTAGAATGAAGACCACCGCGAAAATACATTGAATCATTAAAATTGGCGAGTCTTCATCTTCTAATAGGGATCCATTCTGTTCCCCAACTCTTCAAGCCTCACATTTAGCAAAGTATCATGGATGAAAGCTGACATGTATTAGATATGTCGGCATGACATGGTTGGCTGAGCAGAGCCTTGAGTCCCCTCATTAAATGGAATCACAAGGAGCTAACCAATTTCTGGAATTAAATAGCAACATTTACCAATCTTTGGTTAGAGAATTCTATAGCAATTTTTAGGTTAGGGAAGGATTACGTATGACTATGGTTAAGAGGAAATTAATCATTTTGGATGAAAATCTGTTTATGGAAGTAGGAGGTTTGTCTAGTATTAGATTGCCCTTAGGTAGTTGCGATGATACAACATGGGAAACTTTTGATGCTATTATGATGTACAAGTCATGCTTAAGGGATCCTCAATATTATGTTCAAGGTGAGATACTCAAAGTTGGGTCTCTCATTACAAAAAATTGTCTTCTTTATTACCTAATTGCTTATATCATAGTTCAAAGGAACACCAACTTTTCTCAACCAACGATAAATGACTTGAAGTTGATGTTCACTGTTAGAGAAGATATTATTATTAATTGGCCTGCTAAAATCCTCAAAGTTATGTGCGTTATCGCATCTTTATCTTTTAGGTCGTTTGCATGTGGGATTTTTATATCAAGGATTATCGATCATTTGGAGATCGATGTATCTATGTAGAAGTCATGACCACAAACTCTCGTGAGCACCCTGTCGAAGAAAATCTCATTCACAAAATGGGAATTTATAGGTATAGTGGTACTTGGAAGTACCAGGAAGATCATACAACTATGAATTTTGATTTCTTCGAGGATGAGGTAATGTGAATCAAGGTGAACCAAGCGCTACACGACCACAAACTGAAACTTCAAATGCGTCTTATAATATTGCTTTTGGTTCTGCTCAACTGGATGTCATGGAACAATGCCTAAATGACTGTATGGACACAAACTTTCAATCTTTGAGAAATGCAATGACAGCTGAATTCCAGAGGCAGGAGGAACGAACCACACAGGAAACTGACCATGTTATCTTCATGTTCAGAGTCATGCAAAGCAACCCACTGTCACCTCAAGAATAGTTTAACATAGGAGTATCTAAGCTAGATTAGCATTTCGGGTTAGTGTGAGTGTTTTGCTTTTATATTTGGTATTATTGCTTGACTCGTTTTGTATTTCAGGTTTGTAATATTTTGGATATCTCGCTTTCTTGTACTTCTTGTTATAACTTGCTACGAACATGTTCGACTTTATTTGCAATGTACGTTGATTACTTGATATATCAAGTGTACCTGATGCTTAAACTGTTTATGATCCTATATTGGCAAATGATTGTTCTGAATGTATGTTCATTACGTTGCTGGAAAACTATAATTTTTATGTCTCTTAATTGATTAAATGCAGCAATTAATCGATTAACGTCAGGTTCTATGCATTTGTTCACTTTTCTTGACTAAGTTTAATCGATTATATACTCCCTTAATCGATTATAGTTTTTTGACTCATTTTATATCTTTCCTATCTTTTGACTCATTTTATCATATTTTATCATTTATACTTTTTTTGATAATGCCAAAATGGGGAGAAAGTGTTTGTTTGAAGTTTTGCAGGTTGTTTTGCTTCTGTATCTTCTCAAAGAATGAGAAAAGGCTTCCTACACTACCATCATTCATGAAGTGAGGGGGAGAATATAGTAAGGGGGAGCAGCACACAACAATTCACAACCCTACAAAGGAAATTGTTAATCAAGCAAATCAAGCTCCAAAGCATATAGTATTTGTCATCATCAAAAAGAAGGAGATTGATATTGCAAGAGGTGTCAAAGTTTGCAAGTCTGTTTTTCTACAAAGTTTTGGTGAAGACAAAAATTTGAAGAAAGCTTGAAGATTGATTTAACTCAACAAACAACAAGCCGAAAACTCAAGGTCATCTAGAATTAGGAAATTCTTTTATATATTTTTAGAGTTCTAAGATGATTGCTTAGTTTGAGTCTAGGTTAGGTAAACCAATGATGAGAATTTTACAAAGCTAAAATTAAGAAAAACTTAAAATAAGAGAGTCCTTCATCCATTCATGATAGGTAGTATGCATGCACCTTATTTGATAACACATTATTTCATTGTATAAAAATATCACTTATTTTGAAATCATACTTTGCATATGTATACATATCATAGTAGGTTTTACCATGCATCAAGTAAACTTGCTTTTCACATAGTTAATCGATTATGCAAGAAGTTAATCGATTAAATAATGTTCCAGAGACTTTTGATTAAGTATTCTGAATTTAGATAACCGATTAAGTATCTTAGTAATCGATTAATGATTAATGTTCAACAGAATTGAAACTATTTTCAAACATGTTAATCGATTAATTGAATAGATAATCGATTAATGGTAGTTAAAATTTGTTTTACATATATGGCTGTATTTTAATCCATGAATAAGAATTAGGAATTCGAAGTTTTAGATCATACTCATATTATACGAAAATTCTCTACATAAATTTTCAAGTGAAAAAGTATTAAGTTCTTGAGTTATTTTCAAAGAGAAGAGTGAATTTGATTCACAATTTTTCAAAGAGTAATTTACATTTTCATACACAAATTCTCTTAGAGTCTTTCACCAATTTCTATGCATATTTGTGAGATTCGTGTGTGAGGTTTTTGTAGCTGATCATTAGAGTGATTAAATTGTACTTAGTGAGTACATCACAACTCAGAATTCTTGTTAGCCATTTGAGAGAAGAATCACTCAAGCTACGGTTAGGATTGATAAGTGTTTTTCACCATTTATACAAGGGTCTTGAAAAGAAGCAAGAATCGGCTAGGACAAAATCGTGAGTAGATAGGGTATCTAAAAGAGGCGAGAGAAGGTCAAACTGTATTGTTTGGCTTAGAGTTCAAGAAATGAGCGCTTGTAGAACTGTCAAAATGGAAGCTTGTATGTAATTGACATTAAAGTTTCTAGTGAAGAAAAATCTCCCAAACTAGACGTGAGGACTAGAAGTAGTTTGCAAGTGGACCCACAAAAGAATCAAGATAAATTTCTACGACCTTTTTTTCTCTTCCCTTATCTCGTTTATCTTACGTCTTTACATTCTTTAAATTTTTTCGTGATTAGTTTTATTAATTCATCACTTGCCCATTAATTGATAATTGCGTGGAGCATTCTCTAAAACTAATATATTTCTCTAAAGATTTAATTTCTGGGATATCAGCTGTGAAATAATTGTTTTCAAGAATATCAAGAATATCACAACACACACTTCACGGTAATCCCTCTCCCAAAATTTATAAACTTATAACTAAATTTATGGGCACCGTGTTACTTTTTCGTGGTGTTGGGAGTTCTCACAATGTTATGTAACCTAGAATTGTATAACTTTTACAATTGTCAATCTCATCAACACCTAAATTTCTGGTAATGGTGGATAATGGTGAACGAATTTATTGTATTGGATTATGTAATGAGACTATATAAATTTTACAATGAGTATTCAACATTCATTTTCATCTTGTTCTATAGAAGTACAGATGTGATATTAGGTATCGATAACTTTTGACTTTACCATTCCCTCATTGACCTTCGCTCGTGATCATAAACCTATCACTTTAATCGAACAACACACTGCTATCCTATCACTTGCTACCTTTCACCAACTAAGCTTATCTCATACGAATGTTATAGCTTACATTTATTGTTTGACACTAAACATATCTCCAACGCAAAGCACTTTATGCCCACATATCTATCATACACATGCCAACCCTCAAAACATCCACAATCCAACCTTGTAGACCTTATAAGATGAATTTTTTATTGTCTTCATTATACCTAAAGGCTTCCCTCCATCTAGACCACATGACCATAAAGTTGTCCTACTCCCAAACTCACTATTAGCTAATGTAAAGCTTTATTGCAACCTTTACTTCCCTAAATAGGTCATGGCTAACTTACTAGTAGAGATGTTAAAAGATGGGAGTGTTGTTCCCATTACTAACCCTTTTTCGTCTATGTTTCTTTTGGCATCAGAGAAAGATAGGACTCTCTTTGCATTTTTGTGTTAATTATAGCAATATGAGTACAATTATAGTTAAGAATCAGTTTCCTATTCCTACTATCGATAAATTTTTAGAAGAATTATTGAGGACACAACTTTTTTTCAAGATAGACTTAAGGTTTAGGTAAAATTAAAAAACAAACTTGACTCATCGAAAAACACAACATAAATAACTAATGATGTTCATTATGAATTCTTAGTGATGTCTTTCATCATAACAAATGGCCTTTCTACCTTCCACACCATAATGAGTTACTTATTGTAGCCCTTTAGAAGACTCCTAATTCTCAACCTGTGATGATATCACACATCACGCGAATTCTCCTCAAGTTATAGATTTTTCACCAAGTTATTTAGCACACTAGATTGTGCAGATAACGACTCTTAATTCGGCTCTAATCACCCTTGATAGAAAGATCTCACAAAGAATCCCTAAGACCTAATTATGAAATCATTCAAGGTGTTTTCAATTGAATGGAAAACGTTTTGGCGCATTGAAAATATTTTTTTCTCTTTTCTCTCTTTTCACTCTTGAAGCTTATGCAAGAAAACCTCAAAGAAACAACAAGAAAGCTTTGAAACTTTTTAGCACCATGAATCTTTGGTTTTCTCTCTCTTAAATAATTTTTCGATTTTTTTCTCAATGAAGGTGAAAACTTGTTTTAAAAACGGATTCAATTATGTTTCAAAATAACATAATTAGCTCATAACTGATACAACATATGTTAATTGATTAAATGGCTATGTTAATCGATTAATGATTTCTTTAAAAACAAATTTTCAGTTATGACTTAATCGATTACAAATATGTTTAATCGATTAATTTGATAGAAATCCTGGGAGGTTACATTTTGTAACTCCATTTAATCGATTATGACTTTCCTTAATTGATTGAGGATTTCACCAGGACTTAATTGATTACCAAACGGATTAATCGATTAAAATCGCTTAAAATGGTTTTTCTATTTATGCGGTAAATACCCTATATGATGAATGAGCATGCAATCATGATTTTTAGAAAGAATAAAGCCTTTATTCACAAAACCATGTATGTATAAATGCAAATGCATAGTTTCATTTATCATATATATGTATGATGATGTTATGTCTCATTCTATATGATTTTCATTTTAGACTTTTTGTGAGACACTTTCCATCTTCGGTTTACCTAACCTAAGACTCAATACTAGACAATCAACTTAGAACTCCAGAATGTAAAAAAGCAATCCTAGACTCTATGATGTTGACATTGAGTTCTTCGTGTGTTGTTTGTTGTGATGTCCAAGTCTTAAAGCTTCCATATAAGACCTTGTCTTCATTAGAACTTTGTAAGTCGGTTATAATGACATCCTTTGACTATTTGTCATTTCAATTCTCACTAATGGCTTTCAACAAACCAAGTTCCAACAATATAGAAATGAGGAGCTCTTCACTTGTAACAATTCTAATCAATGAATAACTAACTCAAAAGTTAGTTACATTTTTTGTTTTCTCTCTCTTACATTTAGTAACTTTTTCTTCTCTCTACTTTTTCTTCATTCTCTTACATATAAAATATGTATCTGATATGTCAATACACATATTCTTAAAAAAGTATTATATGGTACGTTTGAGATACACATATAAAATATGCACATAAAATTCATATAACATAATAACCATATATCATTGTTGTGAATATCTAAATAAAGAACATATTTCTTAGACATCACTAATTATAAAATGAAATTCATATTGTCATAAGAAATCTTTACTTAATATCGACAAATAGGAACATTATCAATCTCGTTTAATCGATGATCAACATTATGCATATGAATTTCCTATTCGTTCTCTATACAATATGCATATTTAGCCTCTCTTTTTTCTATCGTTACAATTCTACTTGGTATATTGTATATTATGTTTATATCACGTACTTAATTGATTATATTATGTTTCTTTACTTAAAATGCTATGGCATAGTAGTTTGGATGTCTATGAAGTATTGGGGAAATATTTTAAAAGTACTGGAAAATATCAGATTTATAAAATATTTCTTTTTCAAAAAAATATTTTCAACATACTATGAGTACATATTGATGAAGTATCGAAGAGTATTAGTATCAGATATAATACGTAAAGATTATTAAAATGGCGTTGCTTCATTAGATACCACCATCATTGTTGAACAATTACCAACGTAAAAAATAACTCGTCATATTGAAAAATTACCACCTTAAAAAACAACTTCAAAGAAAGAATGAAGGGGAGAATGTTCATTTTGAACAATTAACAATGGAGCAAAGATGTTGTATGTTCACCATCAAGGAGCTACGGATGAGATAGTTATTAAATATATTTGGATTGATTTAGTTAAATTTAGGTCATTATTATTTTATCATTTATAATAATTTTTGCCTATATAATAAATTAATTAGAATAATTTATATTTGAGTTTGACCAATCCAAAGAAATTGAGTACTCCCTATCATGGGTTCATGTGGTCTGCAGAAATATCAGTATGGAGTTAAAATGTTTGTTAAGTTAAAGAGATAATTTATCTTAGGAGGGGAGCACTCTAAAAGATCATGTAACTCTTATTTCTCACAAGTCCCTTGCTGATGAGGACACCGTAGCGACATAGGTTGGAGTTTGTTGTTCCCATTTCAGCAGCCATGATCTCTGCAACTTTCTCCATCATACAACAATCTCTCTCACTTGGATGTTTTCCTTGTGTGAAAATAGCATATACATCAACAAAATATGAGGGACAAGTTTACATCCTTATGATCACTTTCACTTTCATGATTGCATGTATTGTATTGCAAGCACTGCTGCATTTAAAACCACAATAAACAATGGCAATGCATATGGGATAGCAATGGTGTTTGTCATGACACTTACCTTTGCTTTGCTTGTGTTAAACATGATCGTGATATGGAAGACAAACATATTTTTTATTATCAGTTATGTGCTTATTATTGGTTCTGTTGAGGTTCTCTATTTAAGCTAGGTACTATACAAATTCGACTAAGGAGGCTTTTTTTTACAGTACCATCAAGGCCACTCCTCATTAATAAAGGACACTTGTGATAAGACATTATACTACAATATTTGCATTCGATCTCTCACGTCAAGTCTGTTAAGTATTAAAATTACCTTAATTTATAAGACGAATTAACACTTTTTGACTCTAAATACTTGCTTTATGTAATTATAATTGAGATTTTGATGATAAATTATACTAATCTCACTTTCCAAGTTTTTATATGTTTCAGGCTGAAAATGGCTAATTGGACCAAGGAATAAGCAAAATTGAGCTAAGCATGCAAAAGCCAAAATCAATTGACTTGTATTAAGCGCAACAGCTGAGCTCAGCGCAGGAGGCGCTGAGCTTGGAAGCCATGCCAAGCGTGGAAGAAGCCATGCGAAAGGTCTCGAGTGAAAAGCGGTGAGTTGTTGCGCCAAGCACAAGCCAAATCTAAGAAAATATAAAAGAGATCCAAAATGTAAAAATAGGAGGACGAATTAGGCTGCATATAAGGAAATATGATGTAAGGACGTATGAATAATGAAGTCTTGATAGGTTCATAGAGGATCTGACACTGACACTGCTCCATGAACTACAAGTTCTGAATTCCATTTTTACCAAATTATGTATAAAAAGACTTAATTAGATTGCGTCTTAGCTGTGATTGATTCTTTTTTACTCATTGATATATTTTGGGAATTCGATTTATGAATGAAATAACATGATTTTTATGAATTATTCTTGTTGTATTATAATGCTTACTATGTGTTTGACGAAATGCTTAATTGTCACAATGAATATTCATGTTCATATGTTTGCTAGGCATAGATTCATATTTGTATTGAAAATTCTCAAACTTGATGGTATGTATTACTAGACATAGAGGCATGTTTGATGGTTCATCGATTGTAATTTTATCAATTTAGTAGCTAGACATATAGCTAAGTTGGTAAAGTGTTAGTATAGACCAAGATATTAGCAGGTAAAATAGTTGAGGGTATGCATTAATCTCAACTTACATGTATAATTGCTAGAAATAGAGGTGTGTGAATCATAATCGTTGATCTTGTGTTTAAGGATTTGGCTTTATTTGATGAGTTACTAAGTAACTAACGTATTAGTTCTTAGTGAAATTAAAGTCTCATGTTATGTAGAGTCATATTTGTTTTATTTGCTTAATTGTTGACTAATATAGTAATATAAACAGTGAGTCAATCACACATCTAAATTTTAACACTTTTAATTATCAAAACTTTTCAACCAAACTAACCAACTTGAAAACCCTTTGAAAAATCAAGCTTAGGATAGTAATTTAATTTTAAAAGACTGGATTAGTAAGTCCTTATAGATACGACAACCCCTTACTTTTATACTTATTTGTGATACCATAGAGAATATTTTTGCACTTATTTATCAGTCTAGCAAAATCCAAGGAACTCCACTACTGATGTTAGGGGTCTTGCTCAAATCAGGGTGATGTGATGAATACAATAACAAATGGATAAAATCCATAAGCTTGAAAGAATAGGATTAAGCAATTTTAGTAGTTGATATTCCCATAAGGAGAGCATGGTTATAAAAATATTTGATAATTACATTTTAGTTTAAATAATTTTTTTCAACCAACCAGAGTTAGGGGTGAGTAGGACCAAACCCTATCCGCTCATTCGACTTGGTTCGATATGATCAGGTCCGAATAGGATCGGATCTCATTAGATCTAGGACTAAGTTCGAGTTTAAAAATTAGACATAGTCAATATTTAGGGCCGCGTAGGAGACAAACATGACCAGCCCGGACTTGGCACGTAGTTACTTATTTATCATGTTTACATGTGTCTTTATTTAATTACGTGCAGAGTAATGTCATCGCTTTGGTCAAAAGTATTGTTGATTCTCTAATTATTTATCATATATTCATGATTAACAATATATATACACACCATTTCATATGTCAAATTATATATCCTTAATAATAAATAATATTAAGAACACTTTATATATAAAAAAAGATATACATTATATTTAATCAGGTTAGTTCGGGTTCATAGGCTGATCCGATTGATATTTAGAGTTGGGTTAACTTCTGTCTAGAGTCTAGTTCAGGTTCAAAAAAAATGAACTGGTTAATATTTAGGATCAGGTAAGTAACAAATTTTATTTGTCACAACACAACTCATGCTCACACCTAATCAAAATTAATGATACATGTAATCATATAAAAGGTGACATCGGATGTATTCACCTGCATAAGATGATGCAGATTAGTGTTGTTAAAACCGTACCGGTTATCAAACCGGTCAGGGTACTAGTATTATATATATATATATATATATATAAACCTATAACAAAACAATTCCAAACAGGTAGATACTCAAATTTATAATCCATATTTATAATCTACTAAAAATTCACATAAACAAACAACTTTAAGTCTTTAACAAATTCAAAGTCTAAATTACAAAACTTATATCAATCCAAAAGTATCACTTAACAACCGCAAAATATAAATAAATGACACAAGTTCATAACTCACTCTACAAAACAAATAAATTTGGAGTTTTAACATTTAACATCAAGGAGTCAAAGTTGTCTCATATCGATATTATATTTTTGCACCAAATCCTATCTTCAGATAGAATTTCAAGATTACACAAATGTCACTGAGATTACACACGAATGTTAGGAACCAAAAGGTGTAATCTAAGTATGCCTTGGAAGCATGTGCCTTGAAGTGTTGAAGAATGGTTGGAAAGATGGATCACCTTGTAATGAGTTTTTTAAGTTTTTTTTCAAAAAAAAAAAGATATGTATAAATCGGCTGGTTTAGTGAAATATCGACCAGTTCACTGGTTTTGACCGGTTTTGATACTTGGTCAGTTGAACATCTATACCGTACCGGTTAGGAGATCGGTTCACCGGTTTTACGATTGAACCGGCCGGTATGGTCAGGTTTTGACATCATTGGTGCAAATGAAGCGGCCAGGGAGCCTCTGGCGCTCTATAGGTAAAATATCCCTTTGTGTTTTTATTTTAGAGTACTAAAAAACAGTGTTGTTAAAACTATACTGGTCATCAAACTGGTTAGGAAATTGGTATAGTGGTATAACGATTTAATTGGTGGTTCACTAATAAAACCACGTACCGGCGAAATTAAATATAAAAATATAATATATTATTATTAATGTTGAAAAATCAATAAAAAATTAATATTTTTTCAATTTCATTAAAAAATAATTTTAAATAAAAACAGGTCGGTATGACCGGTATGGTTCAATAAAAAACCGGCTGGTTTTTACCAGTATGATTGCATGACTAGTATAATTATTGTACCGTACATATATTTATACTAGTTCACTAGTTTACCAGTTGAACCGTCGGCACGAACCGGTTTTTATAACACTGCTAATAAATAAATAATTTTTATTTATATTAATAATAATTATAAACATTTATGTTGTAATAAATCTCCTCCGCAATTAATTTAAATATTTCAAATGAGCTCTTTTAATAATAATTAAGTAAGTAGCTAAATAATATACATCTTTTCTTTCATTTCCATTTTGTTAAAAATAATAATAATATTTTTAACTTAAATCAACCCATTAATTCATTTTTTACTTATAACTAATCCTATTGTACCTAAAGACACCTAATAGGAATGTGGAGTCTAATTAAACACAAAAAGAATATTATTTTGTTTTAAAAATTAAATTTTTGAATCAAATTAATTAATGGCATAAAAAATCATACAATTAGTGGATGTACTGTTTTAATATGGGCGAACATGATGCTAATAACTTTCACGGTCTGTAATTGACTCAAGAGTTCCCAACTCAGGTTAAAGGATCATATTTTTCAATTTGAACATAAAAGAAAATTTTCTATGTTTTAATCACAAAAATGAAATGTTGACTCCAAATCATTTATGAGAGGTCAAAATTAAATTTTATCTCTTCCTAAATCGTGTAATCGTTGTTCAACCGAGAATTGGGTCGTAACACCAGGTCAAACACTACCCAACTTTTGAAAACCTGAAAACTTATCCTTTTTAAAAAATGGGACTATTGGGCCTTTTGGGTGGCCCATAATGTTTTAACCTTACTTTTCATTAAAAAATAACATGCAATGTGCTAAATACTGTATAGTGGCTGCTTGTTCAAAGAAAACTTGAAAATAAGGATTTTCACCTCTCTTTTTTTACAAACGTGAACAATGAAGTGGAAAATTTCCTTGCTTTCCCCATTCCCATTACTTCTTCTCTTCTCCAATATGGCCAATTCCAATTTCTCTTTTTTCCCAATTAATTATTTTAACATGTTTAATTATTGATCATGAATCTTAAATTCATGATAAGATGCAGTATGATTCGGAAAACAGTCCTACCAACTTGTTTGCTTTTGTAGAATTAGAGAAGATGAAGGAGTGAAAATTGTGAGTGATAGAGAAGAAAAGAAGAAAATATCGAGTAGGAGAGAGAGAGAGAGAAAAGAGAGAAAATATCTACAATATGATTTTATTTCCTTTATGAATTGGTACTTACAAAGAGAGCACATGCTCATTACTTATAGAAAATTGGAAACATAACCAACAATATATATGAAGATAAAGGGGACCAGATACATTATGAATTAAAAAGGATAATAGTTACACAATTATACAATCAGTTATACTGAAACTGAACTACACTAATATTCACCCTTAAATTTGGAGCTACCATGATCATGTTGAGCAGTGTGAAGATCAATGATGTGAAGTTTGTCTCGAAGAAGAGTAAAACTGGAAGTAAAGATAGGCTTGATGAGAATATATGCAACTTGATGCTCAGAGGAAACATGTTCAACAAGTAAATGCCTGTTGATTACTCTTTCTCCACCCAAAAGGATCAAGTTCAATATGTTTGGCCCTAGAGTGCAAGACTGGATTTCTAGAGAGTAAAACACTCCTCATATTATCACAGTATACAACTTGAACAAAACTTTTAAACTGTAATTCCTGAAGGAGACTTTGAATCCAGATCATCTCACTAGCAGCAATAGTTAAGATGCGATAATCTGCTTCAGCTGTAGATCGAGCAACTCATTCTTGCTTCTTTGACCACCAAGAGACCAGATTAGGACCTAGATAGACACAAGCTCCATAACTAGATTTTCTATCATCGGGATCAGAAGCTCAATTTGCATCATCATAAGTATAAAGAGGAAGAAGATGATGAGTGTCGCGCCCCGATTTTTGACTACACGACCTCATTAGAGACGCCACTACATTTTTTCAGTCAAAAATGTAGAAAAATATTTTGGCCCAATCACATTGGGCCTTGAATTTTGATATCCAGGTTCGGGAGTCGATTACACCTTGGAGAAGGTATTAGCACCCTAGTTGTCTGTTTGAACGGTACCCCATTATATTGCATGGATTATTAATTGTGTTATTATTATTTTATTTAATTGTGTGATTAATCAATTAATTATTATGAAGAAAAAAATTGTTTTTATTATTGTGCCTGACAAGAATGACCCCGGTCCTACGTATCCCTATTAAGGGGATCAAGGCTTACGTAGCTCTTTAGGTAGAAAAAGTTTATTTGGTTGGGTTAATTTTATTTATTAAAAATAGTAAAGTTTAAATTCTTTTTTTGAAAAAAAGATATGAGCGAAGCATAGCCCATTATATTTTTGCACCAAATCCTATCTTCAGATAGAATTTCAAGATTACACAAATGTCACTGAGATTACACACGAATGTTAGGAACCAAAAGGTGTAATCTAAGTATGCCTTGGAAGCATGTGCCTTGAAGTGTTGAAGAATGGTTGGAAAGATGGATCACCTTGTAATGAGTTTTTTAAGTTTTTTTTCAAAAAAAAAAAGATATGTATAAATCGGCTGGTTTAGTGAAATATCGACCAGTTCACTGGTTTTGACCGGTTTTGATACTTGGTCAGTTGAACATCTATACCGTACCGGTTAGGAGATCGGTTCACCGGTTTTACGATTGAACCGGCCGGTATGGTCAGGTTTTGACATCATTGGTGCAAATGAAGCGGCCAGGGAGCCTCTGGCGCTCTATAGGTAAAATATCCCTTTGTGTTTTTATTTTAGAGTACTAAAAAACAGTGTTGTTAAAACTATACTGGTCATCAAACTGGTTAGGAAATTGGTATAGTGGTATAACGATTTAATTGGTGGTTCACTAATAAAACCACGTACCGGCGAAATTAAATATAAAAATATAATATATTATTATTAATGTTGAAAAATCAATAAAAAATTAATATTTTTTCAATTTCATTAAAAAATAATTTTAAATAAAAACAGGTCGGTATGACCGGTATGGTTCAATAAAAAACCGGCTGGTTTTTACCAGTATGATTGCATGACTAGTATAATTATTGTACCGTACATATATTTATACTAGTTCACTAGTTTACCAGTTGAACCGTCGGCACGAACCGGTTTTTATAACACTGCTAATAAATAAATAATTTTTATTTATATTAATAATAATTATAAACATTTATGTTGTAATAAATCTCCTCCGCAATTAATTTAAATATTTCAAATGAGCTCTTTTAATAATAATTAAGTAAGTAGCTAAATAATATACATCTTTTCTTTCATTTCCATTTTGTTAAAAATAATAATAATATTTTTAACTTAAATCAACCCATTAATTCATTTTTTACTTATAACTAATCCTATTGTACCTAAAGACACCTAATAGGAATGTGGAGTCTAATTAAACACAAAAAGAATATTATTTTGTTTTAAAAATTAAATTTTTGAATCAAATTAATTAATGGCATAAAAAATCATACAATTAGTGGATGTACTGTTTTAATATGGGCGAACATGATGCTAATAACTTTCACGGTCTGTAATTGACTCAAGAGTTCCCAACTCAGGTTAAAGGATCATATTTTTCAATTTGAACATAAAAGAAAATTTTCTATGTTTTAATCACAAAAATGAAATGTTGACTCCAAATCATTTATGAGAGGTCAAAATTAAATTTTATCTCTTCCTAAATCGTGTAATCGTTGTTCAACCGAGAATTGGGTCGTAACACCAGGTCAAACACTACCCAACTTTTGAAAACCTGAAAACTTATCCTTTTTAAAAAATGGGACTATTGGGCCTTTTGGGTGGCCCATAATGTTTTAACCTTACTTTTCATTAAAAAATAACATGCAATGTGCTAAATACTGTATAGTGGCTGCTTGTTCAAAGAAAACTTGAAAATAAGGATTTTCACCTCTCTTTTTTTACAAACGTGAACAATGAAGTGGAAAATTTCCTTGCTTTCCCCATTCCCATTACTTCTTCTCTTCTCCAATATGGCCAATTCCAATTTCTCTTTTTTCCCAATTAATTATTTTAACATGTTTAATTATTGATCATGAATCTTAAATTCATGATAAGATGCAGTATGATTCGGAAAACAGTCCTACCAACTTGTTTGCTTTTGTAGAATTAGAGAAGATGAAGGAGTGAAAATTGTGAGTGATAGAGAAGAAAAGAAGAAAATATCGAGTAGGAGAGAGAGAGAGAGAAAAGAGAGAAAATATCTACAATATGATTTTATTTCCTTTATGAATTGGTACTTACAAAGAGAGCACATGCTCATTACTTATAGAAAATTGGAAACATAACCAACAATATATATGAAGATAAAGGGGACCAGATACATTATGAATTAAAAAGGATAATAGTTACACAATTATACAATCAGTTATACTGAAACTGAACTACACTAATATTCACCCTTAAATTTGGAGCTACCATGATCATGTTGAGCAGTGTGAAGATCAATGATGTGAAGTTTGTCTCGAAGAAGAGTAAAACTGGAAGTAAAGATAGGCTTGATGAGAATATATGCAACTTGATGCTCAGAGGAAACATGTTCAACAAGTAAATGCCTGTTGATTACTCTTTCTCCACCCAAAAGGATCAAGTTCAATATGTTTGGCCCTAGAGTGCAAGACTGGATTTCTAGAGAGTAAAACACTCCTCATATTATCACAGTATACAACTTGAACAAAACTTTTAAACTGTAATTCCTGAAGGAGACTTTGAATCCAGATCATCTCACTAGCAGCAATAGTTAAGATGCGATAATCTGCTTCAGCTGTAGATCGAGCAACTCATTCTTGCTTCTTTGACCACCAAGAGACCAGATTAGGACCTAGATAGACACAAGCTCCATAACTAGATTTTCTATCATCGGGATCAGAAGCTCAATTTGCATCATCATAAGTATAAAGAGGAAGAAGATGATGAGTGTCGCGCCCCGATTTTTGACTACACGACCTCATTAGAGACGCCACTACATTTTTTCAGTCAAAAATGTAGAAAAATATTTTGGCCCAATCACATTGGGCCTTGAATTTTGATATCCAGGTTCGGGAGTCGATTACACCTTGGAGAAGGTATTAGCACCCTAGTTGTCTGTTTGAACGGTACCCCATTATATTGCATGGATTATTAATTGTGTTATTATTATTTTATTTAATTGTGTGATTAATCAATTAATTATTATGAAGAAAAAAATTGTTTTTATTATTGTGCCTGACAAGAATGACCCCGGTCCTACGTATCCCTATTAAGGGGATCAAGGCTTACGTAGCTTACGTAGTTCTTTAGGTATAAAAAGTTTATTTGGTTGGGTTAATTTTATTTATTAAAAATAGTAAAGTTTAAATTCTTTTTTTGAAAAAAAGATATGAGCGAAGCATAGCCCTTACGTCCAATATCGCATCTCATATTAAAACTTGGTTAAGAAATTCGAATTTTTGTTTTTTTATTTAAAAAATAAAATCTTTTTAAGACGTGAAAATATAACTAGTCCTATTAATCATAAGGAAGTGAAGTGTAGCTCTTACGTCCGACACCGCATCATATCTTACAATTTAAGTTAAATATTTTTTCATTTTTTTGTTGACTCATGAATGCTTGTTTTTTTTTTAATATGTTTTAAATTGATATATAATGAGAAACTACTTAGTTACATATTTTGCTTCAAAACTAAATATTTATTAAAAAAATGTTGTAGTATGTATACAAAGAGTGTATTGTATATGCATTTACCTTTTTGATGTAGTTATAATTATATGTTACAATCGTGATAATTATTATTATTAATGCAATTATTGATAACAAAAATAAAACAACTAATGAAAATTACATACCTCTCATAGCGAATCCAACAACAATGAAATGTTGCAACACGAAAAAGGTGCAAAAAATGCTAATCAATGCAAACATACATATAGTGGTGGTAGGGACTTTGTGTAGCACAGACTCAGAGACATCGTTTTGGACATGTATATGAAGCTTTTCTACAATGTATACTAATGCAATTCTAATTCCTCTTAAGTTTCTTTGTATTTTTTTCTCATTTTTTGGGCGGTGTTCTTGTGTATGGGAGATCTTGAATTATTGTGGATTTCTTGGTTTTTGGTTGGATGAATATGTGTGAAAGATAATGTGTAGAGAAGAGAGAAATGATTGAAAAATGAATTTTTTGATTGAGATGATTGTTGTGATGTAGTAGATTTTGATGTTGGTGTGGATGAGAGATTTTGTGGTTGTTGTGGATGAGAGATTTTGTGTATGGAAGATGATGTTTATGGGGATTGTGGATCCGTTAGGAAAGAAAAAAATGGTATGAGCATTTTTGGCTTTTTCTCAAGTGTGTCTCTTAAGGGAAGACCCCATCTATTTATAGCCAAAACCATATGAACATCAATTAATTCCTAGGAGAACATTAAGGGATTATAAAATTTTTTCTAATTCCCAATCTGATTTTTATCACATTTAAATGCAAGTTTTAAAAGCCAAATTTGCATACTCAATCACTGTATTTAATTCCAGCACATGGCCAAATTGCAAAAAAAAAATCAATCAACACCAAAAATTTTCAAAATTCAAATCCCCATAATAATGATTATTAAAGCTCGAATTACAAATATTTGATTTTATTCTCATGGCTTTCAATATTCAAAAATTCAAATTTCAAAAATGATCATGAAAATATTTGATTTTATTCTCATTCAAACTTCGAATTTAAATAATAATGATTATGATTTGAAGCTTGAATTGAAAATATTTCTTGATGTAGGATACTTAGAAAGTGTTAGGACCCAACAATCATTTTTTATACTTCCTTTAAAAACGAAAATAGATTAAATATATGTCATTATGATGGATCATTCATTAAATATTCATATCTCATTTATCTCTTTATTTGCTGGAAATAATTTTCTTTGGAATCAATTGAAATAAAATTCATTAAGTGCTAATGAATTCATTTATTTGATTTATTACCCCATTTTCTAACAAAAATCAATTCATGGAATCTAATCTGATTCACATAAAATATATATTTGAGTTGATGAAATTTGTATCAAAAATATTTATTGAAAATTTGGTTTTTTGAAGTATTTTTTTGCCGGACAAAATTGGGTATTCACAATGAGGAGATGATGATCTTAGAAGTAGACTATGAGTAATAGTCCCTTGAAGATATCGCAAAATTGTTTTTAGAGCTTTCCAATGTTCTTCCTGAGGTTGAGAAAGAAATTGACAAACCTTACTGATACTATAAGAAATCTCTGGTCTGGTAATCGTGATATATTGTATGGCCCCAGCAAGAGATCGATACACTTTTCCATCCTCCAAGAAATTGCTCTCATGCTTAGTAAGTTTGCATCCCCCAACCGTAGGTGTAGGTAGGCTCTTCATATCATCCATATGAAATTTGTGTAGTAAATCCTTGATGTACTTAGATTGAGTAAGAAGAGACCCATTCGATAATTTCTGAATTTCAATACCCAAAAAATAGTCCAAAGCACCAAGATCTTTTAGAGCAAAAGCAAGATTCATCTTTTCAATAAGTTGTTTGATCAAAGTGGGAGAGGTATCCGTAATTATAATATCATCAACATAACATAACACAAACAGTTTGTGTGCAAAAGTAGTCAGTAGAAAAAAGAATGACCACACCTACACTTTCGGAAACCAAAGGACAAGAGTGTCCTAGCCAATTTGTCAAACCAGGCCTGGGGAGCTTGGTTAAGACCATAAATGGTTTTATTCAACTTGCAAACTAAAGTGTTATAAGAAGTCTTCAACCCTTCTAGTTGTTGCATGTATACTACCTCCTCAAGAACTTCATTCAGGAAAGCATTATTAACATCAATTTGTTGAACATCCCATACATAGGTTAAAGCTAAGGTAAACACAACTCTCACATAAGCAGGTCTTACTACAGGAGAGAATGTCTCATTGTAGTCAAACCCAGGTTTTTGGTGAAGCCCTTTAGCAACCAATCGAGCTTTGTATTTATTAATGGTACTGTCAAGATTACCTTTTACCTTGAACACTCATTTGCACCCAATAGCATCTTTATGCTCAGGTAAAGGAACCAAACTCCAAGTGTCATTTTTTATTAAGGCATCAAACTTTGCTTCCATAGCACTTCGCCACTCAGTAAGAGACAAAACAACCTTGGCAGATCTTGGCTCAACATAGACAGTAAGAACACTGGAAGTAGACAAAGTCCTAGACCGAATAGTTTTTGACTGAGTAAGCATAGGGTGAGAGTTAAAAGGAAAAACTTGACTAGGACCCAGATCCAAGGGAGGCTGAGTAAAAGACTGAGAAGGAGTAGTAGAGAATGAAGTGTGGTTGGAAGTAGTAGCTAAGGTAGATGAATGTCGGAGAGTACTCTAGGAAGGAGACTGAGAGACCACTTTAAGAGGTATATACACACTACTACTATATTGTTGATAGGTGTAAAGGTGGGAGAGATAGTGAACGAAAACTTGGTCTCATTGAAGACAACATCCCGAGAAATGTACATTCTACCCGTAGAGGACAAACACTTATACCCTTTGTAATGTGAGGAATACCCTAAAAATGTGCACTTGGCTGACCTATACTATACTTTGTGTTTGGTATAAGGTCTTAAACACGGAAAACACGAGCAACCAAAGACTTTCAAAAAGGTGTAGTTAGGAGAGGATTTGTATAGACACGTATAAGGCACACTACCCTTAATAGATTGATTGGGTAGTCTATTAATGAGATAAACAGCAGTGTCAAAGGCATATTTCCAATATTTTAAAGGAAGAGAAGCTTGGGCACGCAATGTTAACCCAATCTCTACAATATGTCGATGTTTCCTTTCAATTACCCCATTTTGATGATGAGTATGGGGACATATAATTCTGTCATGAATACCAAGAGAGCTTAAAAGGGAAGCAAAGGGACAAAACTCTTCACCCTAATTGGTTTGGATAGACTTCAAAACTCCCTTAAATTGAACCTAAACCATGGTGTGAAACTGTCTAAAAAGATGAAGAGATTCTGATTTTTGCTTAAGAAGAAAAACTCAAGTGTATCTAGTACAAGAATCAACAATAAACGTATAATATTTCAACCCTGAAACTGTCACAACTGGAGCAGGTCCCCCAAGGTCAATAAACACCAACTTAAAGGGAGTGGAATAAACCATGTGAGAGGGTTGTGAAGGTAAATGATGTGATTTACCTAGAGCACAAGCATTACAAAAATCAGTGTTGTTTTTATTAATGAGAGGAAGTTTACAGTATTTCAAAATGGGTTGTACAACTCCTTTATGTGGGTGTCCTAGACGAGAATTCCATAACAAATACAAGTTTTCATTTCTAGAGTATATATGTGTGGTAGAAACAGAAAAATTACAACTTGAAGCTATATTTGAACTAGTGGAAACCGAAACAAAAGCATGAGACAATGAGGCTAGAAATTGGAGATTGGTGAAGACATACAACCCTTCATGACCGAGAGTTCCCTCTAGAAGTAAGGTTCCATCAACCTGAGATTTCACACAACAATAGTGAGAATGAAACTCAAAATAAACAGCATTGTCCTTGGCAAATTGACTAACACTAACAAGGTTTTTGGTTATAGACGGAACCAGAAGTAAAATTTTAAGAATGGGGACACGAGATGGATCATAAGGAGAATTAAACTCAGAATCACCAATACCTGTAATAGAAGCACCAGAACCATTACCCATAAAATAATGTCAGATCCAGGAAAGCCAGCAGAGTGCATCAAATTAGATGAGTCTAAGGTAATGTGATGTGTGGCTCCCGAATCAGGATACCAAAGTTGAGAGTTATAGGCTTGTGGCTCCATAGTAATGGGATGATGTTGAGGACTAGTCTGCCCATGTGTTAGATGGAACGAATCAGTATAGGACTGTGCAGGAGACATAGGAGTCGATCTCATTACAGAAGGTTGATGATATCCAAGATGCGACATAGGAGGGGCATTGTTGCTATAAGGCCTCGAATATGTGCGCTAAAACTAAGAAGGGGCATAAGGGTGCATAATCTGAGCAAAAGCAGACTAAACAAACCAAGCAGTGGAGGGAGGTATTTGTGACTGCTGAACAAACTGAGCAAAGGAATAAGGCAGTTGTGATTGCATTACTAAATCAAATTGGTACCAGCATTGTAGGGCTTCATGTCCATGCTTATAGAAGAGTTGACACCGGGCAGAACCTCGACCACGTCCAAACCAGTTACCCGTGCCTCAACCAAAATAATTGCCACGACCTAAACCAGAAGAGGAAGCACCAGACTGATACAACGTTGTTGTTTCTGTAGAATCTTGCACCATGTGTGAAGGGAAAACAGAATCAGTATTATAGCCAGAAAACTAGTTTTGACGTTGTTGTTGATGTTGTCAAGCAGTAGAAAACTAGTTCTTGGGAGATGTTCGAGCAACATTCACAAAGAAAACCTCGGTTTAGAGGACGAATCCTCTCAAGATAAGTCTCATGAGCCATTGATAGGGATTCGAGTTGAACAAAGGAACATACATCTGCTCTATTGTTGATTGAGGTGACGAAAGACTCATATTTGGAAGGGAGACCTTCAAGTATTAAACAAACCTGTTCCCGATCAGAGATGATCTCACCAACAGTAGCAAGGGAGTGAATCAGTGCCTTAACGCAAGACACAAACTCAGTAATAGTCTGAGTTCCTTTCTTGATGGTGCGAAGCTCAGAGAGAAGAAGTTGACTTCGAGCACGAATCAAAGAATCAAAAAACGTATGTATTTCATCCCAAATCTGCTACGCATGTCAGAGACCTAGAACACAGGACTGGACTGACTCAGAGAGTGACTGAAGCAGCCACGAAACCATATGCTGGTCTTGCTCCTCCCATTGAAGAAATGCTGGATTCAACCGTCCAGACTCACAATCCTCTTCAGAAAGAAAGCGAAGAGGAACTTGAGGATTAACAACATACATTTCAAGCCGACGTGAAGCAAGAACGACTTCAACTTGTTGCTTCCATATGAAGTAATTTTTCTCAGATAGTTTGGCTGAAATGACTTGAGAAAAGGTCACTATTGATGGCAAAACCACCGTGGAAAGTCTAGGAGACAGCGGCATCATTTCCAACGGAAAATCCATGGTGATTTTGGATCTATAAGCTCATGCTACCATGTTTGCTTTTGTAGAATTAGAGAAGATGAAGGAGTGAGAATCGTGAGTGATAGAGAAGAAAAGAAAAAAGTATCGAGTAGAAGAGAATCAGAGAGAGAGAGAGAGAGAGAGAGAGAGAGAGAGAGAGGGAGAGACAGAAATATGTGCAATCTGATTTTATTTCCTTTATGAATTGATATTTACAAAGAGAGCACATGCTCTACTTATAGAAAACTGGAAACATAACCAGCAATGTATCTAGACATAAAGGGGACCATATACATTATGAATTAAAAAGGAAAACAGTTACACAGTTATACAATCAGTCACACTAATACAACTCATGTAGACATACTAACTACTGCATACACTTTTGACTATTCTGAGACACCTGAACTTCATTGAACAAACCAGTGATATTGGCTGGAAGGAATAAGTTGTTGTTCTTTGCTCCACTCTTGTCTTGTCACCTTTCCTTTAAAAGTAACATATAGTTGTGTGAAGCATCAAATGTTACCTTTTCTTTGCAAATAATACTTCACTCATTTCAATATATAATAAGAGGGCTAAACCTGTTATAATAGACCTAGGACTTTATAGCGTCAATAAATCATTAAATCTGATTTATTTTGGATCACAGACAAAAGTGAGACACTTGGTTCTGTTGGGACTCTGCCTCTCATTTTGATCAAATAAAACTGTTTTGTTACTTTCCTCTCATCTGCATAATTATTTTTTCTTCAAATTTCAGCATGTTTAAGTACTATACAATTAGTCTCACTTTAAGATTCATCATACTGATGAATAGATTAAAGAAATTTCCAAATACTAAATGTGCAGTAGATGAAAATTTGAAATGAATTCATAGCACAAAAGAGAAAACATTGTTAGTGTTGTGAAGTCAATATATAAATCTCAATACTCTACGAGACCTCCACTTAGTAGGTCTGAGAACGATAGATGTATGCAACCTTGCCTCTACAAGCAAAGAGGTTGTTTCCAGAATTTGAACCAGTAATCTTATGGTCACTAAGCAACAACCTTATCGTTGCACCAAGCTCACCTTCTAAATCTAAATACTCTAGTAGTAAGTGGATTTTAGTGTATGATTTATTCAGAATTTCATACCTTTTTTCACATGAGTCCATTGTTTTTTTCTTGTGTACAACTTTTCACATTAGCCTTGAACTATATAATACATGTATTTGCTGCATTGGTTGGTAATCTACCTACAGCATTTGGCAAGTATGCATACCTCATGAGTTGTATATCCATTCATCAAAAATTCCCTCCATTTATGATTGTATATGCCCATTCTGATGTAATTTCTCTTCACTTCAATTTTTTTCCTATACATGAAATCGTTTCTAACTAATTTGTTGTATGATGAGATCACCAATTCTCTAACCTGAGATAGGTTCCACCTGGGTGATGCTCTTCGACCATTTGTTGAATAAAGTCTACCGGATTCGGATAGCTTAGCTAGAATAGTCTTGATGTATTATGCCAACTTTCTATCCTCTACTGAAGGGTAATTTCACACAGTCATCTGCAATGCTGAGGAGTTTCATAACACCACTGCGAATCATGACCTCCACTTTATATCATAGGACAACCCTCCAAAGCAACACTCACATTTCCCTGTGGTTAATGACTACCAGATAACCAGAGAATGGTGCACAGAAATGATCCTTTTGCAAGGAAGTTTGGCAGAAATGAACAAAGTCATGGATAAAATCAGCACTGAACTCTTTGAACGAAATGCAGAGGGTTATGTTCCTGGAAGGTGATTCCTTCAAGCAAATTCAAACATCACTAAACATTATTCTGTCATAAGAAATATCACTGAACAGTCAGGCCAAGCCCTGGAGCTGAAAGGCTAAAATGCCTCATTAATGATTTACTATCAGAATAAGCTTTTCAGGCAAATCAGTGTTCTTGACGCAAAGGTTTGAAACACCTAATATGCTCATTGCTGCCTTTCCAGCATTCAACACTTAAGAGGCAAACAATTCCTTTCTGGGTTGATAGTTGATACCCAAGGTTGCTATAAAACAACCATCAAATGAGTAACAGAAGGCAAAACGGAAATGGCTACCTTTGAGTTAATATTCTACACAAAATTTGTAACTGGACACCAATTTTGTAGTCCAATGAATCAGTCGGTTCACATAACTTATCAAGTTTTACTGGATGACAAGTCTTCGATGCATTGTTGTAGTCTGAATAATGTCATTATAGTAAATATGAGATTCAGTTATATATTACAAAGAGCAGGATGCCTGTTAGGCTGGAACTGAACTACTGAAGTTTGAAACCAGCCAGTGTAAATTACTCCCCAAATTCTTTATGCAAGGGTATGCTCAAGTAGCTGTGTTATATTCTGTCTATTCTTTATTTCTTTCCCTTTCTTTCCTTTGTTATCATTTTCCTTGTGGAGCTACTACCCTCATGAATTCAAAAGAATAACTTTTATATCTGATTTTATTTTTCATGGTTATAGCCTCTTGCGAATAACTATACTCATGCTAAACCATGTAAGAAGATAATTTGGTTGTGGACAATGGCTTATATCTATCAGAAGCCATCTAAGTTCACCATCTTGAGAATAGAATCAAGCAATTTGCACATTTCTTGTGCTTGAGGATGAGATAGATCACCTGCAAGAAACTCTTCAATTTCATTATCCACCTCTACTATACTGCACCCAGGTTTCTTTTTCATCCCTGCTTCTGAAATCATACTTCTAACTCTGTTTGCCTCTGCATCCAACCCAGCTTCTCTATATATATTGTATGTAAGAACATGAGTACCACAATCAGCTATGCCCATATCAACGAGTTTTTTCCACACTCTATTTCCAACATCGATATTCTTATAAATCCGGCACGCATTCAGAAGAGCACCCCACAAATTAGCATCGCCAGACGCAAGTCCACCCATCTTCTCCTCCACAAATTTCTCAGCTTCCTCCACCATTCCAGCTCTGGACAAAAGGTCAATAACACATGCATAATGCTCCGCCTGCGGCATTACTCCGTAAACACTGCTCATCTCTTCAAACAATTGAAGGCCTTCCAGAACCATCTTCACATGTGTACAAGCAGCTAGGACAGCCACAAATGTAGTCTCAGTAGGCTTAGTCCCACAAGCAATCATTTGGTGAAATAACTGCAAAGATTTCTTTACATCACCACTCAAGGCAAGGCCAGAAATCATAGCATTCCATGCTCCAGAATCCTTTAAAGCAATACCCTCGAAAACAGATAAAGCCAAATCCACACATCCACATTTCGAGTACATGTCCACCAAAGCCGTTGCCAAAATCGGATTCGACTCAAAATTAAATCTCTTCGCATAGGAATGAACCCAGATTCCTTGCGTGAGCGCACCAAGATGCGCACACGCAGTGAGAACAGTGACCAGGATCGACTCATTCGGCTTGCTGCCAACAATTTGCATCTCCATAAACAAAGCCAACACCTCCCTAAAGTCACTAACCCGAGAATACGCCGCCATCATCGCACTCCACGATATCACATTTCTCTCAGGCATTTCATCAAACAGCTCTCTTGCATTCTCAACATCCCCCATTTTCCCATACCCATCAATCATCGCCGTCCACAACACCACGTCTTTCTTCCTCACTTCATCAAACAACACCCTTGCAGTTTTCGCCTCACATAAACCACAGTATAGCTCAATAAACGCACTAACAACAAAAGGATCATCACAGAATCCAAATTTAACAACATGCCCATGAACCAAACGAGCAATAACAACATTCGAAGCAGAACAATCACAAGAAATGAGCCTAACACAAGATTTAATCAAAGGCGGGAAAGTGTAGTTATTAACGGGAATGTCGTTTTGCAACATTTGTAAGTAACACGACAATGCAGGAAAAGGTGAAAGAGAATGAAGGTAGCCTCTGATCATGGTGTTATACATGAATGTGTTGCGGCGAGTGAGGTTGGAGAAAACTGAATGAGCGTATGAGAAAAACGACGCGTCGTTTGAAGTGGCGGAAACGGAGAGAAGAGGGGCAATGGCGTAGGGTGTGTGAATGATGTGGCAACGGAGAATGTGAGCGTGAAGTTGTTTGAGTTGGTTTAGGGTTTTGCATTTTTGTGAAAGGTTTGTGAGGTACCCTCCCTTAATTGGATTTTGAATCATGTTAATGTGGAAATTGAAGGAGGAGCATTTCTGGGTATAGAGAACAAATGATAGAGGTGAGGTCAAATAAGAAGTATTCGACTATTCTCCCAGCCCCTAGGAGACCAACTTCTGTTTGGAACTCCTTTACATAGTTTTTTTCAATTTAGTGCTTTGTTTGCCAGTAGTTTTTAGTTATACTACAAATATGTTTAAAATTAGAGTAAATTACACTCTCAGTAAAATTATATAAATTATTTATCATTTTTTTACACTTATATAAACCTCTAATTTATAGGTGGATATCTGATGTCTCAATACAGTGTACCACTTCATGTGTGACTGTTTGTGATTGGTCAGAAAAATAAATAATTCTTAAAATTTTAACTTAAACATATATTTTTGACCAATCATAAGCAATGGCACATAGAGTGACACACACTTTGAGACAGGAGATGTGCTCCCTTAATTTACATACATATGCATTTCAGTAACTACCTTTATAGCAAAAATAAATAATATTTTAAACAAAAAAGTGATAAATGTAAGTAAGTTAAATAAAATATGGTATATTGTGGAAATAAGTCTAAATAGTATACATGTCAATATATATATATATATGATGAGGGATCCGTTTACACCTAAGTTTTGTTTACACTAATTACACTTAATCTCAGTCATTCATTTTTTAAATCTAACGGACCAACTCGTTGAATGCAATAAGTTATTTAAGTTTTTTATTTTTCTCTCTCATCTTTATTGCACTTACTCATTTGGTAAGTTGGATTTAAGAAAATGAATGGTTGAGAATGAGTATAATTAGTGTAACTTAAATTAGGTGTAAACGAATCACTCCTCATATATATAAATAATATGGACCTTATAATCAATCATGGATGACTATGATTAAAAATTATTTATTAGTCACATGACACTCATGTGCATGTATCTTTTAATCTCGACCAATCTAATAAGATCATATATCCATATTAATTGTTTTCATTTCTCACAAATAATACATTGTTCTCATATGAGTCATTGAATAATGTGCTATTATGAGAAATGAGAACAATTAATATGGAACATAGGATCTTATTTGAATGGTCGAGATTAAAATATACATGCACATGAGTGTCATGTGACCAATAATTACTTTTAATCCAAACCACCCATGACTAGTTATAAGGTCAATATTATATATATACATATATATATATATATATATATATATATATATATATTTGGGATGACTAAAGTGATAACAGTTCTCATATAAAAATCGTGAGAACAATAAATCTAGGCCATATAACTAATCATAGATTATTATGATTGAAAGTTAGTTATTGGTCACATGATAGTCTTGTGCATATATCATTTAATCTTAACCGTTCAAATTAGATCCAATGGTTCATATTAATTGTTCTCATTTCTCATATTAGTGCATTGTTCTCACGTGGGTCGCTCCATATATATATAAACTACTCAGGTGAGAACAATGCGCTATTGTGAGAAATGAGAACAATTAATATGGACCATTAGATCTTATTTGAATGATTAAGATCAAAAAATACGTACACAATGTTGTTACCCCACTTTCTTAAGCGCGACGGGAAATATACAAATAAATGCAATGCAATGGCCATCAATGTTTTTTAGAGGGAAAACATGAAAACCCAATTTTTTTTAAAAGATTGGTCTGCTCTTATATAGAAATAAAGTTCGAGAGTCGATTACAAATGAGAAAGGTGTTAGGTACCTCATATCGTTTGTTCTAAAAAATGGTATATAGATTAATTATATGAATTTTCACTCAAAATATTAATTTTAGCCTCACATTATCAAATAAAATAAAGAAAAACCAAAACAAACTTTTTTTTTATTTTTTGTGCCTGATAGGGGAATATTTATTCCTACGTATCTCTAGTTGCAATAGAGATTTCAAGGCTACATAGTTCTTTCAGAAAATAGGTTGATTGGTTATATATATTTTTATTTTTAAATAATAGGATAAGATAGCGCGTTACGCACGAGTCTCATAGTGCACTATCTATCTCCATGACTTAATTAAATTATTTTGAAAATGTCAATTTGAGGTAACACGACAGTGTATTAATACCATAGTGCACTATTTCTTCTTGATTTAATTAAATTATTTTTTGAAAATGTCAATTTAAGGTAACGCGACAGAGCACAAGTCACATAGTGCACTACCTATCTTTGATTTAATTAAACTATTGTTTTCTGAAAATGTCAATTTAAGGTAACGCGACAAGGCACAAGTCTCATAGTGCACTAACTTTCTTTGATTTAATTAAATTATTTTTGAAAATTTCAATTAAGGTAACGCAACAAGACACGAGTCCTATAGTGCACTATCTCTCCTTGATTTAATTAAATTATTTTTGAAAATGTCAATTTAAGTTAACGCAACAAGACGGAAGTCTCATAGTGCACTACTCTCACTGATTGAATTAGATTATTTTTTGAAAACATCAATTTAAGGTAACACGACATGGCATAAGTCACATAGTACACTACCTCTGATTGAGTTAATTAAATTAAATTATTTTTTAAAATATCAATTTAATGTAACATGACAGAGCATGAGTCTCATAGTGCACTACCTCTCCTTAATTTAATTAAATTATTTTTGAAAATGTCAATTTAAGGTAACGCGAGAGGGAAAAAGTCCCATAATGCATTACATCTCCTTGATTTAATTAAATTATTCTGAAAATGTCACTTTAAGATAACGCGATAGGGCACAAGTCTCATAGTGCATTATCTCTCCTTAATTTAAGTAAAAAAATTATATTATATTCCCACATATATACACATGTTATTGATTTACGAAAGAGAATAAAAAATAAGTAAAAGACAGAATAATAATATAATAAATAAATAAAACAAAAAAAACAGAATCTAAAAAAATGTAAAGTACACTATTGTGGCAGCAGTGCACCACCGCTGCACCTGGTTTTGTGACGGTCACGGTGAGGAAAGAATGAGAATCCAAATGCCCTTAATTTAGTGAGAGGCAAACACATATATAACAAGAAACAACAACACTACAAAAATAAAGAAGAAATAATGGACCTTAAGAGTATGTAGAAGAAGGAGCAAATGAGTTCCTTTTAACCTCTTCTTGGTTTGTGGTTGTCTTCCCTCTCTTCTTGCTGTTTTTTTATTTTGGATGTGCCTCTCCCTTTTTCAAATTTTTATTTGCTGAATCCTACTTAATGAGTTGTTATGTTTAGGTTTTATATGAGGGTGAGATTACAGTTAGAAACCCTAATCTGGTTAGGCCAAAGGGGCCCAACTCCTTTTCAAGTTTTCCCGCATTTTCTCCATTTCAAAATCTTACTCAGCTTATTTTTTTTTGAAAACTAAGTTACCTCGGTCAAAATTGGGTGTTTACAATTGTCCTTCTTTACTTGCTTCTTACTAGATAATAAGAGTAACGAATGTTACTAAAGTTATCATGGTGAGAATGAAGTAAAGATAAAAAGACCAAATTTTGATTAGAAAGCACATAAAGGGAAAAGTTTCAAATATGATGCTTTATACCACTACAAATGAGACCACTAGGAGGATTCAAGATACGACACGAGGCCACTAAGATTCCTTGTGCAAAGACGAAACCACTAGGGGGTCAAAGATACGACACGAGGCCACTGCGAGGCCTGGTGCAAAGACTAGACCACTAAGGGGTCAAAAGGTATAACACTAGACCACTAGGGGGTTAGAAGACACAACACGAGACCACTGGGTGGTCGGGTGCAAAGAGAGACCACGGGAACACCCGAATAATAAGGAACTCTAGGTCGAAAATAAAATGAGGCCATTGAGGAGTCACAAGGTACAACACAAGACTATAAGGGGTCGAGTGCAAAGAGAGACCACATGAATGCACAAATAAAGAGGAACTTTGGGTCGAAAATAAAATGAGACCACTAGGGGCTCACAAGGCACAACACGAGACCATTGAGGTGGGTGCAAAGAGAGACCATGGGAATGCATATATAATGAGTAACTTTGAGTCGAAAATAGAATAGGACCATTGGGGGGGGGGTCACAAGACACAACACGAGACCATTGGGGGTTGGGTGCAAAACGAGACCGTGGGAACGCACAGATAATGAGGTACTTTGGGTCGAAAATAAGATGAGACCACTAGGGGGTCACAAGACACGACACGAGACCAATGGGGGATCAAGTGCAAAGAGAGATCACGGGAACATACGATAATGCGGAACTCTGGGTCGAAAATAAAATGAGACCACTAGGGGGTCACAAGACCACTAGTGGGTCGGGTGCAAAGGGAGACCACGGAAACACATAGATAATGAGGAAATCTAGATCAAAAATAAAATGAGACCATTGAGGGGGTCACAAGGTACACTACGAGACTACAGGGGGTCTGGGTGCAAGGAGGACCACATGTGTTAGATATTTATGGTCCTCAGGGAGCATAGTGGATTTACACTAATTCCTACAATAATGAATTGAGCAACTGTTTACAAGAACTGCTTTGATAATTTGACATTGGTTTTGTAAAAAGATTAAATTGAAATAAAAGTTTAACTATGAAATTAAAAGAGTTGTGATTGAAATTCATCATTCTTTCTTCTTTTGACATCCATAGATTCAATTCCAAGCAACTTGTGAACTAACTGATTTTGATGCACATTTTCGGTAAATCATTTACATCAATTCATTGAGTGTAAAATTCTTAGATAATCACTCAAATACCAATTCCTTGGAGAATTGACTGATTAACTAGCATTAAAGTTAATGTAAAAGCAATTCATACATCATTGTCCATTCCTGAAACAGTGATACATGAAGGAAGATTATCCAGATCCGGTTTTAAGTTTAACTTTCCAGTTAAACTTGAACCCAAGAACAAGAATTCAGTAGCTAATTAAACTCAAATCCCAACATTGAATATCTAGTCACTCATCCTCTCTATTACAATGCTCGACTCATGAAAGTATACAATAAAATCGAATTTAGAATCATTCCCACGACTTCTAATGTATTTCCTAGTGTTTCTCTCTCAAATTTCTTGCCAAAAGTTTTGGAAAAGTGATTGCATAACTCCCTCTGACTTCCAAAACAGCCCATATCAGTTCCAACTTCCAAGCCATTGCCCAAGCTAGAGATTCTCGTTGGGCGAGAAAATAAGAGACTTCCAGGCTTGAGCACCTCGCTTGGGCGAGGATCCCTCGCATAGGCGAGGATCTTTCACTTAGGCGAGGATCAGACAAGGTAACTAGGTCTTTTTAGCTCCATCCACCGCTTGAGCGACAGTCCCTCGTTTAGGCGAGGGACAATAATGATTTCTGGTGATTTACCTCATATTTGTGGCTTGGGCGACACTCTCCTCGCTTGGGCGACACTCTCCTCGCTTGGGCGAGGCTTGCAGTGTTTAAAAGCCCCAATCTTCTCCTTTTTTCCTTATTTCTTAACATGAAACAATATAAACACATATAAATTCCTACACATAACAAGATTGGCTAAGTTATCATGAATCGTACGCAATTACAACATATATGCGTATTAAGTGCCCCAAATTCATATACACTTCATTAACAATTTGCCACTTAACAAACTCCCTCCAACCTAGAATCTTTCTTGTCCTCAAGCAAAGTAACGGATTCAACTCAACAAAGTAATGAACTTGATTTTTAAACAATTTAATCTAATATGTCAATCATCTAGAATCATGGTGAAACTTCTTCAAGAAGACATGTTTCATGCTTGATCATAGTGATCTAAGTTCCAAGTGATTACAAAATATGTATGCAGTTCAAGTTCAAATAGAATACAAGAATAACTACTCAATTCAATCAAAGGAATTATCTTATGATCGCGGGTGAAGTGTTTCACTCAATTCTTTATTGGAATCATACAATTTAACTGTCTTTCATTTCAGTTATGCCATGTACACATGTTCAACCAAGGATATCAAGGGCTTGAGATAAGGTTGTAATGAGGCTTGGCTACAAAGAAACTTTTTTTCTAGGATACAAAGAAGGAGGTAGACCATTAGTGCATACTCCAACTTCCTTCACTTGTTCACTATGAAGTCCATTTTCTACTTTCTTTCAACAAATCATCACTTATGCTACTAACCATTTCGATTCTCCTTCTTCAATTGACTCTTTCTTTTGAGTCTTCACTTATTTTGGCATGATTTATATTTTTTTTTCATTCCCTCATGCTCATCATTCACACATAATTGAAGAAGGAGAATTTCCGATTAACATTCCAACTCATACATAAATCTCAATTTCGTCCATTTCCCAACATAACAATTAAAAACCATATGCATTGATGATCTTTCTCCATGGGTATGGGGATTGATGTATTTCATTGTGGTTTGGGTGCATGATTTCAAAAAGAAATTTTCAGCTCAAAGGGCTATAAAGAATTGGATTCATCATTCATAAGGGTTGGCTTTCTGGCTATAACTTAACTCTCCTAAACTAGGCCTTAATCATTTCCTTGATATTCCATGCTTAATGTCAATTGACACAAAAATCAGGCAAAGCTAATTATAACGCCCCGAAAATTACTCCATAAATATAATGACAAAAAATGGGTAAATTTTTTTTTTGAATAATGTAACGAAAACTTATCATCTTTATATTCGTTTCTTTTTCGGGACATCATTTTAAGTATCATACATTGCGGAAAATAAAAAATCGTTACCTAATAGTAACAAAAAATAACACAATATAACTTTGAATAATACTTTATTTAATAACGGAAAATATATGTATGAAATACAATGCGGAAGAAATATTCGCCCAAACTGAAATTACACAAAAGGTTGAGACATCCAGCACATCAAAAAATACCCTACACAAATCTAAGTCGCAAGTGCTTGTGTAGGTGTATCGATCTCCCTCAATCCTCTCTGCCCCCTCCTGGGACATCGAGAAGCGGTAACTCCGAATCCTGACCGAGCGATCCATCTGAACAAATCGCGAACAAAAGACAAATAGAAAGAAGAGAGAGTAAGACATCTAATGAATATTACTCATTAACGGTATGGAATTACACGGAATATTACATTTAGGCAGACACGCATAATAAACACAATAGATACATCACATATAAAAATGCACAATGATGAATGATGTTAAAATCTCAGATTATGAGGATCAAAGTCCACAATCTCAATGTATGAATGTTATGCTTGTTTCATCCATCCTTTCACCAATATCCTCCCAATATACTATTCGGAAATAACCAAGAGTACATGTCCTATAACAAGCCGATTTGAACGCACCAAAATTATTCCGCACAAGGATATATGATCGATCTGTTCCGAAGAAATGTCCATTTCAGGATGGTGTCGTATCAAACACTTTAGAGCCATCCCTCTCATTGTTCCTGATTGCAAAGAGGGGTTGTCAGAGATCATCTAGTTTGCGATGTGAGAACTGTCCGATTCAACAGAATACTTCATTCAGGAATACAAGGGACTCGTCTCACCTAGACTCATCCTCAAGACTTTGCTGACGAACCACCGCCATTGACGTCCCTCTCATCATCTCGAGTCTCGTTCTTCTCCCGTAAATTTCATCTCCACTACTTCATTATCCATAATGAGTATGCATACTAACCGAGGTTAGCCGATTAAATCTTTTAATCATTATTTTATATGATCGGCCCAAACTACGACATCTCCCAGAGGAATGCTTCTTGTGTGATCCGATCTTACGTCGACACGTAAATAGAGGAATAACATCCCTACCACTACGAACTATCGCTGAATCACCCTGGACGGCCACATGGCCAAGCCTCTTACAGTCAGATAACCTCGCTGCGTGGTGTCATGTAATCCTTTTTTGGGCATCACCATCACAGTTGGAAACCTTGCCCTAAATATGCGTAAGAACAAAGGTACTTGTATAAGTTTGTCGATTTTAGGCACCGAGTTCAATCATTTGAGTCATGCTCTTTCCCAAGGGTAAATACACTTCACACCCAAGCTAGGGCTATTTCCTAATTAATCAAATAATCGCAATCAGTCAAAAATATTGTTTGTCTTCTATCCAAGCGAGAGGTTGTTGCTCAAGCGACCAATTCATCAAAACAGACTCAATTTTCTACATGGTTCTTGCTCGAGCGAGGGGACTGTTGCTCAAACTAAAAATCCACCAAAAACTGGTCAAAATACCTATATGAACTTGCCCGGGCGAGGTACGGTCGCTCGGGCGCCAAAAACGCCCAAAACAGATTGTCTAGCCCAGGCGAGGGGTTGCTCGCCCAAGCGCTATTTGGAACCATTCTTCTCTGTTTCTCTCTTGCCCAGACGAGACTGGCTCGTCTGGGCAAGATGGTCCAGTTACCAAGACCATTTTCCTCGCCCTTTTGGACTACTGGATCGAAACTCTCTATTGTTTTCGATCCCAATGCATTTTAGTTTCTCGAGTGGTGTTCCTTCATGGATAGCCACCATAATACTTGATATTTTAAGCTATCCTAATAATAAAACTTAAGAAAGTATATGTACAAAATCCAGGCACGCAAAAAAATTGATTAAGTACGGATTTTCTTAATACACAAATATAACTCCAAACTTTTGAGATAGATTAGGAGATCCAGGTGTCATATTCAGACACGACTATGTCACGATGTATTCTCCCTCACCTTAGGTTGTTGCATGATCGTCCAACTTCGAAAGCTTTGAAAGTAAATACACAAAACAATTTAGTGATTTGCGAATAAATTTTACATGATAACTCTAAAGTAAAACATTGTTTAACACTTTAATCTATTTCATGAACTGAAAGACTTTCATCCATCCAATCCAAGATTCATATTTTGAACCATCCTTTATCATCAAAGTCTTGTATCCAATATCCAACGTTTTCCAAGATAAGTTTTTAATAAAGTTTACACTTTTATCACTTCATAGATTTATATGAGACTTTGTAAGCCATACTTCACCATTTTAAGGTAAGTTTCTTAATCCAAGTCTACACTTTTAAATCCATATCTCCCAACTTGATCTTACAACTTTAAAGTAAGTTATCTTAAGTAGATTCCTTGTTTTCTATAATAGGTTTTCATGGTCATTTCAACACATTCTTGATAGTTTTGATCTCATACTTAAACAACATTTAAATCAACATTTCTTAAGTTACACTTACCACTTTAAAGTAAACTTACCTTATTAATGTTCATCCTACAACAAATCAACCATCCTTTACTTCATAACACTTTAAGTTTATAAAGTCAAGACTTTGATAAGTCATCTTTTCCAAATCATTACTTGAACTTGGAAGTCAAAGAATATCATTTACTAACCAACTTTTAACTCATAATATTCTAAAACAACATTTTTTTCACAAAACTCATCCATAAACATTGTGGATTTCAAAGTTAGAAACTAAACTTTTCCTAAACACATGTAGGCCATGATTTAGAGCTAATTCTAAGGAAAGCTTTGCTCTTTCAACTTACCATTAAACATTTTAAAGGCTCCTTTGATAAAAAAAGGCATCCCCTTTGAAACAAAATCAAACTTCAACATTAAAAATATATTATTCTAAACTTGTCAAGGCTATGGTTTTTCAAGCCAAAAACAAGTGGAAAAGTCCAAACTTTGCATGGTTAGGAAAACTCCTTAAAAGTTCATTTGATATACAACCATCATCTTTAATCATGTTGAAATACCAACAAACATACAAACTTTCTAAACATAAAAAAAAACAGCCTCATGATCACATAGAGTTCATGGTTTCAAAATAACTTTCTAAGTTCAAGAAAATATCTATTTGGAGTTTTAAACATAAAAAGAGTTAGGAAGATATTTAGAACATTTCAACGGTTGAAAATATTCATAACATACATATAAATATCATACTAAGAAGAACAAATGGTTAGATCTTAACAATATGAAGAATCAAAATAAAGAAGAAAATGAAGAACTAAGAAGAACTACCTTAAAAGTTCTTAAAATTCTGAAGTGTAGAGAGAAAATGCCAAGGGTTTCCTCCTAAGCTAGGTGTTGGCTTTTAAGGACAAGAAATCAGATTTGAGAGTGGGTAAATACCAATGGTTTCTTCTAAAAAATAGATGTGTAAGAGGTAGATGAGTGATTTAAGGGATTTTGTGTAAGATGATATGTACTTTTGCTTGTTCCACAAGCAAGCCTCTTACATGAAAGCGATCTGACATTTTCAGAGAAACATTCATGAATAAACTATGCTCGATTATTTTCGGCTAATACTCGGTCGGATATAAAAAAATCTCCCGACTTTGGTTTACGGTTAGAACTTCGAAACACGGAATTCAGAATGAAAAATATTTAGAAATGTGTTCTGGACATACTTTATGTCTATCTTGACTCGAAATAATATTTCAAAGCCAATGGCGCAACCAGAATTCAATTATGAGTTACGGAACTCAAAAACAAGTTACTGGGCCGAATTCAAGCGAATTTGGACCCGACAACAACTCAAAAACTTTCCGTCATAGAAAATTACAAACATTTACCAAAAATAGAAAATCACAAAACAAGACTAACACTCAACGATGATTTAGTCTTATTCAATACCGATTAATTTCTAAAATTAATCGTTGTTAAAATACATAATTGATAAAACATATACAGAAAATTCACGGTGTTACACTAATTGGCAAAATCCAGCAAAGTCACTCTCTGTGTTTGGAGACACTCTCTCACCAGTTTGAAGGTTATTTTCCTTTGATTAAATTATTCATTATTCAACCTATTCAGTTTGTGTTTGATCTATGCATCCACATCCCGAAGTCAATCAAACTCAAAACACTAATCACTTGCTATTCACAAGGCCTACACACCAAAATTTTCTAACATGAAAACACAATTGGATTTCTTTTTTAATTTGATTCTAAACATTCACACTTTATTGAGTTAAACACATTACTACTCATAGACAAACTAACACATACATGATTGAACACACTTAAAATAAAAGTAGCTACATATAGTCACACACAACTGCTTAAACATAAATGACTTGAAACATTAAAATGAAAGAACCAATTTGTTGTTTTCATCATATGCTCATTATCATATCATTTATTCTTCATTATCATCATCTACATCAGAACCAAATGGTTCACCATCTCCTGCCTCCCCTAGAAAAGTAGGCCTGACCCTAGGCCACGCATACTGCACAGTGAAATCTTCAGGGCTCATCCAGAATTGGTTGTCTTGATATTGAATCTGATATGTTGCATAAAAGCCCTGTTGCTGGTGCATCTGACCCTGTCTGAGGATATCATTCTAGAGTATAACATGATATTGAAGAACAAAAGACAAACTGCACTTATAATTGTTGACCCATGATTGAAAAGTGGAATGTGTGCAAGCCTTTTTTGTAATGATTTATATACAACAAAACAACACATGTAACAAAAATAAAATAACATGAAAACAGTAAAACATGGTTTGCCTTCCAGGTAGCACTTGTTTAACGTCATTAGCTCGACGCCTGTTTCTTTGTGTGTTTTAGAGGTGGAAGATTGTGGTGAGCCGCTCGACGTCACCACCCAAGTATGGTTTGACCATTTGTCCATTAATTATCCAGCTTCTTTGAGATGCTGGATCTTGTAATTTTATCGCTCCATCATTTGTTTTCAGGACTTCAATCAATCTTTGTTCTTCCCCATGTTATAAAGTGCTGCTAATCACAACCGATTTATTACCTCCATCTTCTATAAATGCATACTTCAAATGTGAAGGAAGTATTTTTCAGGTCCAACTTCTGAGTTTAAATTTCCTGAATTTTGGTTAGCTCCTCATTTTGGACCTTCTGAGATGAAACCTCCCGGTATACACCTAGCTCTGCTGCATAATTCTCTATACTATTATCATCTTCTGCATTTATACCTTCAGGTGCACCCATCAAAGTTGTCTCTAAAGGACTGCTTTTGTGTAGATGTGTGTCATTCATGTATAGTTCTTCACTGACATCTATTTTGAAACAATGTTGCTTGTCCTTCGGAGGATGAATAACGTCGAACACGTTGAAGTTCACTTTATCATCTTGTCCCCTGACTTTCAGCTTTCCCTCATCAACATCAATATTCACCCTAGTAGTCTTCATGAAAGGTCTTCCCAAAATCATAAGAACTTCAACATCCTCTTCAATATTGATTATCCCAAAAACGATTGGGAATACTAACTTGTCCACCTTAACCAGGACATCTTCTACAATCCATAAGGAATTTTCATTGATCTATCTTTAAGCTGTAGAGCCATCCTTGTAGGTTTGATTTCCAAATCTTCAATCCTCTTCAACATAGACAAAGGCATGAGATTAATGCTAGCACCCAAATCCAGTAGTGCCTTCCCCACAGATAATTCTCCAATAGTGACTGGTATTGTGAAGCTTCACGTATCCTTAGTCTTTTCAGGTAAAGACTTCTGAATTATTGCACTACAACCAACCTCTAGTTCATTGTCTCCTCAGAAAACTTCCTCTTCCTCGTCAATAGATCCTTCATGAACTTGGCAAAAGTAGGAATTTCTTCCATGACCTCCATGATAGGTATATTGATATGAAGGTTCTTGAATATGTCCAAGAACCTTGTTCTTGGAAGGATTCTTGGGATAAGGAAGACTTTTCAGTTGTAGAAGTTCCTTCTTTTTCTTCTCACTCTGCTATATTTTTCTTCTCACTCTGCTATCTTTTTTCTCCCTCAGTTCCTTTCTCTTTGTTCTCTTCTCCACTATCTAAGCTCTCCTTATTTGGCATATCTTCAAACTCACTTTTTTCAGCCTCAATCTCTTTTTCTATCAATAGTTCCTCCTTTATTATCAATTTCTCGCCAACATCATTGCCAAACACCTTTCTAGTCCAGGTAGTAATGGCTTTGCAATATTCCTTGGGATTAGTTTGAGTGTTGGTTGAAAATTTTTGGTGATCTGAATGCTGCTCTACCATCGTTTTTGTCAACTAGCCCACCTGTGTTTCCATATTCCTGATAGATGCTTCAGTATTCTTCTGATTTGTCATTGAAACTTGCATGAACCTTTCTAGAGTGTCCTCCAATTTGGCCAGTCTTTCAGCCATTGGTGGATGTTGACCATGTTGGAATGGTTGCTTTGACATCTGTTTTGTGAGTGCCTCAATCTGTTGTGTTAGAATCTTATTCTGAGCCAGAATAGCATCAGAAGTGTTCAATTCTAACATCCCTTTTTCTATATTTTCATCATGTTGTGTTGAGGTTGCCTATCTGTTGAAGATAAAGTAGTTATAATTCGGGTGGCTTGCTCAGCATCAACAACCATCACAGTGCCACCTACTACAGCATCTAGTATCATCTATGTCTCAGGTTTCAAACCATTACAAAATATATTCAACTGATATACATCTTCAAATCTATGGTTGGGACATTTCCTCAACAACATATGGAAACGTACCTAAGCTTCATAAAATGCTTGATCTGCACCTTGCCTGAATGTTGAGATTTCAAACTTGGCATGCACATATCTAGCTAGTGGGGAGATTCTTGTTAGAAACTTGGATTCCAAATCACTCCAGTTGGTTAAGCTTTGGGTAGGGTGAGATTTGAGCCATTCCCTAGCTTCAACAAGGAGAGAAAATGGAAAGAGCATCATATATGCAACTTCCCTCTCATTGTCATTGTACCCCATTGTCGCCACCAACTCATAAAATACATCCAGATGAGAATATAGATCTTCATAATCTTTCCCCGTAAAATGGTGAGCATTGACCAAATTCAGATATGCGGGCTTTATCTCCATTGTCCTTTCGGTATATTGAATGACAATGCTTGAATAGTGTTGCGGACCTTGGTGCATAACATAGTCACTAATGTCCTCCTTGGAGGATTAGGCCTCTCATTATTCCCAGTGGCATTGTTGGCATTCTCCATTTTTTCTAATTGAGGCTCTGGAATTGTTGATTGTTCAGAGCTCCACTATACTTCTTGATTACCCTGCTTCCTCTTCTCCTTTTCTTTCTTTCGGTTGCTCTTGGCTGACTTCTCAATTTCTGAATTAAACTGCAACTGATCTTCAGTAACCTTTCCTCTGAAGAGCATAAATGAGAAAACTACAACAAGGGTTAGCATAGAGAGTAATAAAAACTAAAACTACTTACAAGAAATAAAAATTAATTACAACTACTCAATGAACTATCATCATAAACTTGTTAGATATTTATGGAGCGGTGCCAAAAAACTTGTTAGATATTTATGGAACGACAAGCGAAATGTATCGTTCAAGTAATAAAATCCTGTAAAGTACTGGGATATCGTCCTCAGAGAGGAGAGTGAATTTACACTAATTCCTATAAGAATGAACTGAGCAACTATTTACAAAAATTGGTTTGATAATTTTACTTGTGAAGTTACTGATTTTGATACACATTTTCGGTAAATCATTTACATCAATTCCTTGAGTGTAAAATTCTTAAATAATCACTAAAATACTAATGAAGGAATTCATACATTATTGTCCATTCCTGAAACATTGATACATGAAGGAAGATGATCCAGATCAGGTATCAAGTTTTACTTCTTAGTTAAACTTGAACCCAAGAACAAGAATTTGGTAGCTAATTAAACTCAAGTAATAAAAACGGGATAAACTTCCCAAAATCACATAACAATTACATTAGAATTGAATCCAAGAGTACAAGGTAAGAAGATTTCATTTCAAATCCCAACAATGAAGATCTAGTCACTCATCCTCGCTATTACAATGCTCGACTTATGAAAGTATACAAGAAAATCGGATTAAGAATCGTTCCCACGACTTCTATCGTCTTTCCTAGTGTTTCTCTCTCAAATTTCGTGCCAAAAGCTTTGGAAAAGTGATTGCATAACTCCCTCTGACTTCCGAAAATGCCCATATCAGTTCCAACTTCCAAGCCCTCGCCCAAGCTAGAGATTCTCGCTTGGGCAAGAAAATAAGAGACTTCCAGGCCTGAGCACCTCACTTGGGCAAGGATCCTTCGCATAGGTGAGGATCAGACAAAGCAACCGGGTCTGTTTAGCTCCATCTATAGCTTAAGCGACAGTCCCTCGCAGGACAATAGTGATTTATGGTGACTTTCCTACTATTTGTGGCTTGGCCGACACTTTCCTCGCTTGGGCGAGGCTTGTAGTGTTCAGAAGCCCAATCTTCTTTCTTTTCTCATTTTTTTCCTTATTTCTTAACCTGAAACAACATAAACACATATAAATTTCTACACATAACAATATTGACTAAGTTATCAGGATTCGTATGCAATTACAGCATAAATGCGTATTAAGTGCCCCAAATTCATATACATTTCATTAACAATTTGGCACTTAACAACGGGAACACACAAATAATCAGGAACTGTAGATCAAAAATAAGATGAGACCATTGGGGGGTCACAAGTTACAACACAAGACCACTAGGGGGTCTGGGTGCAAGAAGGACCACGAGAACACATATATAATGAGGAACCCTGGGTCAAAAATAAAATGAGACCACTAGGGGGTCACAAGGCAGAACACGAGACCACTTGGGTTTTAGGGGCAAGGAGGACTGCAGGAATGCACGAATAATAAGGAACTCTAGGTCAAAAATAAAATGACACTTAGGGGTCAAGACTTTCGGCCATGCTTGAATATGTTGGTGCGAATTCAAATGATGCATGAGTAATGGGAAGATATTTGTGATGATGCATGAATGATTGGTGACACATATGTGATTAACTTAATTATCATTATGAAGTATGATTGATATGAAACCATGATGCTTCCTCGATAAGCAACAACTAATCAAGCCGATATTGATCACGTCATCTTTTTTTCTCTTTCTTTTTTCTTTTTTTTTATTTGTTTCAATTTTGGAATCTGTTCGGGTCTGCCTTCCTTTCTTACGGAAAATACATCATGTGTTCCTCGTCAATATACACATTGAGACTTAGTTCTAATGAGTTTTGTTTTCTTGAATCATTAGTGAAAGACACAATCATAAGAGTTATGTGATTATGCAGTTCGAGCATCATATTTATATAACTTGAGACGTATCTAAGTGAAAATGCACACATAAATCTATAATAGGGAGATGAATGAATTTTCTTCTATTGATATTCAAGGAATTTTAAGAGGAAGATGCAGTGATACATGTGCCACGAGAGGTATTACAAGTTACAAAATTTTGCAAAAATATTTGCCCCAATAATGGTAATTGTTTATTCATCAATTGATCTCCCGAGACATTCAGATAACTTGCCTACTGTATTTTATTTGTTCGATACTCCAAATAACTTCATATTTCATCCCATAATGCTAGAAATTTCTAAAATTCCAACTTGATGTGCAAACTTGTGGAGGATTTTGGCTTACCGTAATGGTAGAAGACTTTCAAGAGAATTGTCTTTTCATTGCCCTAACTTTTGCTTAGGTGGCCGTTTCGGGTTTTCAACCTATCGAGCTTTTCATTCTTACCCTAGCGTTTGCTTAGGTCGCCCTTTCGAGTTTTTAACCTAACGAGCTTTTCATTTATAACCTAAATTTTGCTCAGGTCGCCCTTTTGAGTTTTCAATCTAACGGGTTTCTTATTCATATCCTAATTTTTTCTTAGGCTAACCATTTTGGTTTTCAACCTAATGGACTTTTCTTTTAATACAAGTTTCTATTTTTAGGCATAGACCCTCTTGACTTTGTGTATGTTCATAAGTTTGGGTCAAACATTTTCATCCATGTCTTGTAAGACTATAACAAGTTACAAACTTTTGCAAATTTTTTGCCCATTATAAGATAATTTTTCATTCATTAATTGCTCTTACGAGATAGCCGAATAACTAGATCTTTGTGTTGGCTTTGTTTAATTCTACCAAGAACTTCTTGCTCCTTCCCACGTTGTTCGAAGCTTCTATGATCCCCACTTGATGCACAAACGTGTGGAAGATCTTGGTTCTCTCATAGTGTTATAAACTCATAAGAAAAATGCATTTTTATTGCTTTAACTTTTGTCTATATCGCCCTTTCGGGTTTTCAACCTACCAAGCTTTTATTGATACCTTAATTTTTGCTTAGGTCGCCCCTTCAGGTTTTCAACCTAACAGACTTTTTTTTATTTCGTTTTTTTTTTCATTTTCCTTTCTTTAGGCATATAATCTCTTAACAACGTCTATGTTTACATGTTTGGGTAAAATGTTCTCATCCATATTTTGTAGGATTAGAGACCCCTTGAAAATACATTTTTGACAATGCCCGGACCTTCATAGTTTGGAGCCCATCTTCCACGAGCATCTTCCTAATTTAGAAGGATCTTTTTAAGCACCAAGTCCTCAACTTTGAATTCTCTAGAACGAACCTTATCAAAAGCTCTCACCACTCTTCCTTGGTATAATTGACCATCACAAGTGGCCACCAAACTTTTCTTTTCAATCATGTGAAATTGCTTATATTTGAGTTTAATCTATATCGACTCTTCTTGCTATGCTTCCGTCAAGAATCTTAATAAGAGAATATCTACTTCTATGGCTAAAACAACTTCCATCCCATACACCATTGTTTTCTATTAGAAATTTATGATGTCCAACATATCCATCTATTAGGGATAACTTAGGACTCCTATTCGCACCATCGACTAAAACATCAATGATATTGGTGAGTTAATCATATTTCAGGCTTGTTTTGTTCAAATCTCTGTGGTCTACACACATTCTCAGTTTCCCTCATTTCTTGGGTACTAATACCAAATTAGCCACACATTCTTAGTTTTCCTCCAATTGAATCATTAACTCTTCCTTTATTCCTCGACCATCTTCTCCATCACCAAACTCGGTGATTCATTATCAGGTGCCACAAAATAATCAATTGATAAATATTCAAGTACCATATAACTGGACAAAGTCTCTGCAAAATTGTGATACACATATTGATGTGTGAAACATTAGGGAAGAAATGGGACACAAAATATGGATGTTCACGAAGCTATGGAAGAAGGGTAAATATATGAGAGTGAAGATGATAAAAATGGATGAATGAGGAGGAACTATTAGATAGTCATGCAAATTTACTAAGATATTGTCTCAAGTATCATAAATATAATTCCAAAGAAAATTCAAAACTTATGAATTACAATATAATCAAATAATTACTATGCAACTATGTCAATCATTGACTTAGACTACCATTTTTTGAAGGATCATTGTCTTCAGTAGGAAGGATGGCATAATTTATGAATGATTTGTCTTCCTCTAGGGCACTGATGTAGAGGTGGACATAAGGATTAATGATAAAACCTTTTTCCTCTTCCTGTCATCTATGTCGACACCTAGATTCCTTCATTTTGTGAATTGTTAGCCTTCATTATCGTTCGAGCTCTGGTGTTGAAAAATGAGTTTAATTAGTGTTGTTTTTCCTAGATCACGTAATGATTCTAATTTTTCATTTGCAAATCCCAAGGAGTTTGGTTTAAAAAAATATTTTGAGTTATTGAAACTATTTCCTTTATCAAATGAAGAACTTTCCATATAACAAGTTGACCGTCCCACAATCGTTTTTAGGGTTATAACCCCTCTAGTTCGTGTAGTAGTTGACGAGAATCATAGAGAGAGCACACAGACTCCACAATATGGTTGCATTTGTTCTATTCATAATTCATATCTAATGATATATAGAATGAGACATCGTTCGATAAAATATCTTAATAAAACATATGCTATTGCTAGTCATTTCGCACATGTGTATCCAATGGATGTATGATTCGATGCATGCATTTCATATAAGTGGTATAATGAATATTGTAGTGACATGAACGTCATGTGAATTCCCCATTTTTTTTCTTCTATTTCTTTCATTTTTTGGGACGGGACATGCATGAAATTAAATGATTGGTTGTACACAAAAATTCTACATAAGTGCATGAATCCAAGTATGTAATGTATTTTTGTTCCTCTTTTTTTTTGCACGACATACTTATGGATGCTACTATGAAATGATTCTTTTTTTGAGTTCATGGTATGCACATGAATGTGATGACTTTTTTTTTTGTTTTTTCTTTTATTTAGTGCATAATATGCATGTGGATGCAATGATTTTTTTAGAAGCATATAAATGCTATTATGATTTTTTATATGAGTATATGATATGCATGTAGATGCTATGATTTTTTTTACATGTATATAGATGCTATTATGATTATTTTTTATGAGTGCGTAATATGTATATGGATAGAGTTATGAAATATTTTTTTGTGAGTCTTTCATCGTGGTATAAAGATACCAAAGTGTAGTGGTACCTTAATTCACTCAGGCCCATGTGATAGTGAGTCACTATGATTGTGAGATGGAAGTTTTCCCGACTTTATGCCGAATAATAAATAACAATAAAAAAATATATACTCATATGTCCTATACAAAAGTGGTTTATCTTATACGGTTCATTCAGGTCTAAAGGGCCAACCCTAAGGTGAAGTGCTAAGGTCCATATATGTAGAATTTGGAGGTACTAGACATCCTCTAGGTCCCCGGACTACCGTCACTAGTGGGAGCTGACGATCCCGATATCACAAATATGACACGAAGATGTACGAGACACCATGGGGGTCATATATGAAATACCTAGTAACAATCTGAGTAATATATCAGCATAATATCGAAATGTGCACGGAGGCCCAATGACGACAAACCAATGTATCCATAACAATAGGTATGTAGGCCCGGTAGACGGTTGAAGTAAGAATGTATGAAAAGTGATGTGTGTGTGAGAGTGTACAAACCTCAAAAAGAATAATGCATAAAACCTCATAAACCACCTGATAACCTATACACGACAACAAAACACAAATTCTATATACAAGGGTTATTACCAATAAGTAGGTAAAAAAATAACTACAAAAAAAGAAAAAGAAAAAGAAATTATAAAATTAATATAATGAACTAAATATCCACATAATTAACCTTTTAAGGCTTGACTCTCAGCTATCCCCAACAGAGTCGCAATGCTGTCGCTACCCCACTTTCGTGGGGCGACGGTAAATATGAAAATAAATGCAATGAAGTCGTCATCAATAATTTTTAGAGAGAAAACATGAAAAAACAATTTTTTTTTAAAAAGATTGGTCTGCTCGTAGAGAGAAATTAAGTTCAGGAGTCGCTTACAGATGAGAAAGATGTTAGGCGTCTCATACCGCCCGTTATAAAAAATGGTACCTAGATTAATTATATGGATATTCACTCAAAATACTAATTTTACACTCACATTATTAAATAAAATATAGAAAGACCATAAAAAAACATTTTTTTTTATTTTTTGTGTATTACATGAGAATATCTGCTCCTACGTATCTCAAGTCTACGTAGTTCTTTCAGAAAATAGGTTGATTGGTTGATATTAGTTATATTAAAATAAAAAAATAAAACAAAAAGCTAAACCTAAAAAACGTAGAGTATACAGAAAAAAAGGGAAATTAAAATTTGGGGTTTTGGGGTTAAGGTTTTGAAATTTGAGTTGAGACTTAGGGTGATATTGATTTGGGAATTGAGTTTTAAAATTAAATAAGGGTTAGGTCAAAATTAAATTAATTTGAGGATTAGGTTTAAATTCACTTGGGAATTAGGATTTTGGGTAAAATTAAATTGGGGGTGAAGGGGTTAATGAGAATATACGTTTAACATGTGTTTTCCTAATCACACGAATTCACAACTAACATATGTTTTCTTAACCATGCGAATGAGTGCATGAATAATATGTATATTCTTAACCATTAGAATACATGAGTACATATGTCTTATTAACCATTAGAATGCACGAATAACATGTGTGTTATTAATCATACACATATAAGTGTAACATGTTTATTTTTAATTATATGACAAAAAATTATTTCCTCATAGTAATTTACGAGTAACTTACTACTCTTATTAAAAAGGGTAATATGATACCATTAATACCATGATAATAATAAAAAGATGGATTATTTGTAATAAAAGATATTTAAAAAACATATGGGAAAAAACATTTAAAAACTTAGTCACTGGTACAAATTTTCATCATGTCCAGACACTACTCCTTCCTCTGACCTGCAATATATTTACCACCTAAACCCTACTAACTCATTTCCCGCCCGGGACCTATAAACACTTGAACCTTCCATCTTTCTAATAGACTCTGCTTTCCACAACACACTACTCAACCATTTTCTCATTTCTTCTCTCTCTCTCTCTAGGGTTTCATAACCACCATGGTCTCTCCGAAGCAGCTTCTATCCACACTCGAATCAGCGCTTCTCGGACCTTCTCCTCCGACGGCGGCGCAACGCGTTGAACTCTTGCACGCTATTCGCACTTCTTTCCGTTCATTCCAATCCCTTCTATCCTATCTGGTACGCTATATTCCATTTACTCGTTTCCTAAGAACTTGAAAATTATGATCAAATTCTAATATCCTCCTGAATTTCAAATGTGATCAAATTAGTCATTTCCAGGTCAAAATTTAGGGAAATTAGATTAAGTTGATATTCTTACTTTGGTGCAGTTTTTCGCAGTATGAACATATGTATTTACATTTGTGGAGAGGCTCGAAACTTGAAAGCTTATTTCACATGTTATTTTTTCTTCTATATGTGTTTTTTTTGAAATTATTTTAATTGAATGTTATTTTGCCATATTTGTTTTCCTTTGTGTGTGATTTTAGCCTCCGAAGTCCTCTGATCGAAGTCAAGTTCAGTCAAAATCAGTTAGGCTTCCAGATTCTTCGCCTATCTCTCTTGATGATCAGGATGTCCAAATTGTGAGTTCCTTTAATCTATAGTTATTATATTTTTGGCAGTTAAAATGGTTAGGGTATGTAGTTAGGCTAAGTGCCGGGTTTGATTGCTTGTGCAAATAAAGAAATTATGTTTTAGCTGAATGCTTGCTATATGCCTCTTTTTGTTGCATGTAGTAGATATTAGTTTGACCCTAAGAACATAGGAAACATGGATATGACAGACACTGGGATATGGAAAATTTAAAAAATTATAGGATACATGAGTACATGATTATGATAAAGATAAAATTATTGTATGGTTAAGTAAAAGCATGGACCTTAAATTATGAGAGAAGTAATGCTTTAGAAGTTGGCATGGGTCATTGTAAAATGTCAACATTATTCTAATTATCATGGAACATTTATCTATAACAGTATAAAAAGTCAAAAAAATACATGAAAGTTGTATAATACAGTTAGGAGTGTCCAAAAGTGTTTGATACAGATATATGTCCAACATGGATACACTGTTTGTTTTGAAGTGTCAGATGCTTACTGATTATGTATGAACTGCTGAGTGAAAATAGCTATGAACATATACCAAGGCTGAAAGAGAATCACTTTCCTAATTTAATTGTAAAACTAGGACGGTGATAAGTAAATGATGGGAAATCTAGGTTTATAAGTGTTGTGCATGTTTGTATTTTATGTGCAGCAATTTATGCTTTCATACAGCACAATGGGAACCTATTATGACAATATTTGACTGGGACTACTTGCAACCTATGCCTTTTCTTTACTAAATGAATCATTAAATGCATATAATTGATATGCATCCTGCAAATGAATTTACTATGTTGATATTTTGCTTGCACTAGCACTCATGGTCTCATGCACATGCGCCTGTGTAAAATCGGATGCTTGATGCGTGAGTAATAATCATAATTAGGCACTTGTTCTTTATCCTTACATGCCTTCGTAAATACAAAAGTCACATTAGTCCCTAAAGTAACTCTATGGAGATGGTTTTTCATTAATATAAAGGTTAGAATTATAATATGAATGTAAACTCAGTGAAACAGAGTAGAATTGGTTAGGATCCAATTGCAATGCATGGGACTTGTGTGCCACATTGGAAGTATGGGATTCTAGTGTGGGGTTTATAAGGCCTTGGACTCTCCAACTACAGTAGCTAGCTTTTGTGGTGTGGTTCTTCCAAGGTTCTTATCAATTGGCATCAAAGGTTTCCACCATTTCGTGGCTGCCAATGAGTGGCATGGGTAGTGACATAAACACTGCAGTGTTCACCTGGGACTAGTCAAGGGGCTATTGCATAGCCAGCCAGCATGGGTGCTATGGCTGCTGACTGCAGTTGAAGATAAGGATACGATTGTAAGGTATGGGACTCGAGTCCCACATAGGAAGTATGGGATTCTACTGTCGGTTTATATGGCCTTGGGCTCTCCAACTAATAGAGCATTGGGCAACTATAGAGCATTGCCAGTTCCCTCTAATGTTATAGTGTAAAAATCCTCCTAATACTAAATAAAGTAAGTATTGGATGAAAGAGAAAAAGCATTAGTTGTCTTGGGAGTTGGGAATATAAAAATATGCAATCTGTTCTTGACTTAGTATTAGGATGATCTTTAAAAGTCTATGATATATCATTTCTCCCAATTATAATAGCTAGCTTTTGTGATGTGGTTCTCCCAAGGTTCTTATTCGAATCTCTTACTAGTTTGAGTTTCTTGGGTTTGTGTGTTTGAGTTTCTCAACGTTCTTAACACTACCTATTTTAATTCCTTGTCAAATCAAATGTGGTTTTACATTTATATATTAATGGGGTTGACGATAAATTATTTAAGCAAGTCAGGTAATGAAAAGTACAGTATTATCTACATGCAATAATACATAATTTTTTCTATATCAAGTTCAAAAGGTATAATTCATTTAATCTTAAGGATATTAGCATGTTTGTACTGTGGGAAATGACGGGCTATAGCCTATACTAGTCTATAGTTATGCAATAATTATTTTGGTCTTGTTTGTGTCTTTAAGCTCAAAGTCGAATACACTTTTTCTTCTATTTCTAGTTTTCCAGTCTTCTTGTGTCTTTAGGATTAGCATGTTGATACTGTGGGAAACAACGGGCTATAGCCTATTGCCAATGACTTGCAATGTTTAGATAATTCTTTTGCTACTAATAACATTGTCTATATTGAAGATAAACATGATGATTCTGGTGCTGAGTTCTAGAGCAATGTCATTAAACTATTACAGAAGTATTTATGTTCACCATTTTCAGTTTTTCTAATGTTTGCTTTCATAGGCACTCAAATTGAGTGATGACCTCCATCTCAATGAAGTAGATTGTGTTTGCTTGCTTGTATCTGCTAATCAAGAGGTAGACTTCTGTTACCCCTTTATATGTATAAACTATAAATTTTATTCTAATACTTGATAGCTTGATAGTCAATGCTTTTTTAATTTTAAAGTTGAATGGAAATTGAAAGAAAACTGAGTTGGAAACTGTATTTTGTTAAGAAAATAGTTATATATATCATGTATGCATTTACTAATTAATTTATTAATTAGAGTGAAAGACCACAGAGGCTATTGTTGCTATATACACACACTGACAAATACATATCTGTTTATATTTATTTTTTCAACTACTTACTTTTATTTAATCTGTAGTGGGGCTTAATGGGAAGGGAACCTCTGGAAATTCTACGGCTTGCAGCAGGGCTCTGGTATACAGAGAGAAGAGATCTGATAACATCCCTCCATTTGCTGTTAAGGGTACTTTCTTCCTGTCCAGGCCATCATTCAGGTTCATCAGGTCATTACTTGGGATCTTTAGTTTTTGGTTTGCTTATAATAGCTTTGTATTGTTTCCTTTACAGGCTGTGGTGCTTGATCAGGGTCTAGAAGATGAAATATTAGTTGACATTCAGAAGTATTTGGAAGATCTTATCAATTCTGGACTAAGACAGCGGTTGATTTCTCTTATCAAGGTTTGCATTGTGGGAAGTTATTATTTTGTTCTGTACCTTCCTTGTTAAATTCTGATGTAGGACAAAGTCTTTAGAAAGTGTTTTTATTTGTAATTGTTAGTCACTAGGAGAGACAGACAACTCTCAAAGAATCTACAGCCGTTCCTTCAGTTTAGATAGTCAAATGTTTATTTGGCTGTGACACAGTACATCCTGGTTAACATTGGTTAACCTGTTTAGGTTGTCAGGATCAAATTTAATAATTAATATTTAAAATTGGTGCAAATTTAATTTTTTGAACTCGGTTTTTAAAAATTGGTAATTTTTTTTTGTAGGATCCATATTGGCCATCAAATAACCTGATGTTTTGTTTTTGCGTGTCTGAGTGTTTTATAGCAAAATTAGTCAAACTCAATAATCCCCTGCCTGTACTATCAACAATCATTCATAGTTCTTGACATTGTCTAACAGTTACTAATTAATAAATGATATCAAGGCTCAATTGTTTCTTTGTTGAGCCTCGCTGCTTATACACAATTGCACGTTGGACACACATTCATTGGTTGCTTTTCCCTGAGACAGTATGTGCATATTCATAACTCATAAGTATCTTAGAGTAACACGATTGTATGATTTTTAAAGCATAGAATTTTCAAGTTGCCACTTCCATTGAGATCTATGATTTTTCAATTTTTGATCTTTACTGGAATATCTGATTTATATTTATATATTTTAACATTTGGATTTAAAATTCCACGTATAACATAACGTTTGGATGATGCACAATAGATGGGAAGGATCTTTCTATATTTGACATCGAACAGTAAAATTTCCTGTGAAGTACTTGCTTTCTGAATGTAGGAACTAAATAGAGAAGAGCCTTCTGGTTTGGGTGGTCCTCAGTGTGAGCATTATGTTCTTGATTCAAGAGGTTCTCTTGTAGAGCGGCAGGCAGTGGTCTCTAGAGAACGACTTATTATAGGACATTGCCTTGTGCTTTCAGTCCTGGTTGTTCGGACAAGTATGTATAGTAGCTTTTCTTGTTTATTTTCCAGTTAGTTAACGGGACTGCTAAAGTGCTACATGGTTTACTATTGCATTCCACTATCCCATGGCACATTGTGTTTTCTAAATACTTTAATATTAGGAGTTAAAGGTCTATGAAAATCTCTATTTTCAGGTCCAAAAGACATGAAGGATATTTTTTCTGTTTTAAAAGATTGTGCTTCGGAAGTTAGTCAAAGCAATACCACTGTAAAACATCAGGTACGTTTTGTACTCTTTTGTTGAGCATTTTTCATCTTTTTCCTTTTTTATGGGATTATTGTTATGGTTTTTAAAACTGTTATTTCACAGTCATCGAAACAGTCAAACATATTTTGTGTGCATAAGAAGTTATGTGAGGAATGAACTTCATTCGTTTTCTTATTTTGGTTTTTGCTTTATCGTGAGGTGTACTGTTTGGTGTTAACTTCATACTGTTAGTTGGTGTTAAGTGTTAACTTAATTTGTGATTTCAAATGATTATTTTCCTTAGAAGAAAGGCAGAAATAAGTTTTCTTTCACTAGAAAGATGGTATACCCATTCCGTGACTGTTATCTTCATTCTCAGTCTATTCAACGAAGTACCCAATGAAGTTAGACAAAGATTCTTATCTGCTTTCGTATAATTGAAAGATAGATCATGAAATAAGAGAGGAGGAAAGAAGGAAGAAGAGAGGATAGCTGCAATAGATGAGAAGAATAAATTTGAGCATCTTGAAGGCATGAATGAAGAAGTATAAGATGAAGTGAACGAACAGATTCCTTAGCTGTGTATAGAAGTTTATATGTAACAAAGAATATGTTTTTTGTAAAAAATAAAGGGGAAAACCAATGAACCCACCACATGTCTAATTCTGTTCTACTATTTTATATTTTCCAGGTCAAAAATAAAGTTAGATTAGCTGTGGTGAAAAATTGAATATCTTATTGGATGTATGTACTTTTTGTTGTTGTTGTTGACTTTGTTTATTAAGAATTAAGGTAAGTTTAATTCCTAGAAGAGTTATTGAATATTCAAGGTTGTACATGCTGCTATGCTGCACTTGGTTTTCTGACTCAGATGTCTTCGGAAATCAAAATTTGTGTTGTTTACTCAAATGTTTTGCATTTTATGTTTTTCAGATTACCTTCAGTCTTCTTTTCGCTCTCGTGGTTGCTTTTGTTTCAGATGGTTTGAGTACAGTGCTGGATAAAGCATCTGTCCTTTCTTCTAATGCTTCATTCAGATGTGAATTTCATGAACTTGTAAGATGAAAGATAATTACTTCAGTTTTTGTGTACTTGTTTTTTAATTATTTGATAATAATTTGGGATCTTATTGATGTCCATGTATATCCTTTAAGGTAATGGCTGCTGCTAACGATCCAGTTGTTGAAGGCTTTATTGGCAGCATCAGGCTTGCTTGGGTGGTACATTTGATGTTAATACAAGATGGTGTTGCAGCAAGGGAGACTGTTTCAAGTGGTCCATCAAATGAAATGGGTTATCTTAGTCAATGCCTGGAAGTCATTTTCTCAACTAATGTTTTTCAATTTTTACTTGACAAAATTCTTCGTACTGCTGCCTACCAGGTTCATTTACCATGCCATATTTTGTTTATCGTTTTTTAATGTTTTTTGTCTATAAAATAAGAATTTCGTTGAGATGAAGATTAGAAAATGGCAAGGACTTTGTAGGACAAGGTATCCTCTAAGAGGAAGAAAGAGAAAACATGAATGGAGGGAAGCCGTCTATCCCTCTGCATATCTGTTAAGGAAAACCCCATACAAAATCAATGTACTTTAACGGCAGAAGAAGTTACACTTTAATTAGATAAATAAAATCATAACGTAGAAGTTATTTTTTTGAGTAAAGGGAACATTAAATGAATAGTACAGGATTTAGAAAATATTGAGTAGCCCTTCTGATTCATTTTCTCATCTTAGCATATAATATTTGTCTACTTATAGTAGGGAATATAATTTTATGTTATTTGATGTCAACAGGAGTTGCTAATATCTAGGCAGAGATGTGGAATTTTAAACAACAACCAAACCTTAATTTGTCAACTACATGAATCAAATGACGCCATAATATTTTTTGATAAATCATGTTCCTTGATAAAACTTTGATCTCTAAGTATTTCTTAATCGTTTCGCCTATGATTTTTCTTGGTCCCCTTTCTCTAGGAATTGGACTAACCTCCATTTGATCTACTCTCCTTACTAGAGCTTCTACTAGCCTCCTCTACACATGTCCAATCTACATAAGGCACAATTATACCATCTTTTCTACAATATGGGCTATTCCAACTTTCTTTCTAATGCATTCATTTCTAATCCTATCTAGTATGTCTACTCATTCAACATAACATTCTCATATCTGATATATGAAGTTTATTTTTCTGTTGACATTTCACTGCTCATCATTCAGACCGACATGGTAAGAGTTGAAGATTATTCTCACTTAAAATCCCGTTTATATCAGAATCCAATCCTCTCTTATCCTTATCCATATCCTTATGTGAATAAAGTGAGATATTTATTTTAATGTGAATCACGAAAATGGGTATGCTAATTTCTCCTTATCCAAATAGAGTTCTTTACTCCTCTGCACTTGGTTCATAAATATCCGTCGTACCCAACTTGCTTATTAAATATTCAAAATGTGATCTTGCCAGCTCTATAGTTAGAATATCAGCACTTGGATGTGTTGTAGGACCAAACAAAAGGAATTCATAAAAGGTTGTCAAAATCAAGTTCTTACCTTGGATTTGGAGTGGGGCGAGGAAAGCAACTAAAATGTGGGATCATAACAAGTATAGTGAGATCCTACCAAAAAACAAAAATTTATATCTAAACGTACATATTTTTAGTAATCAAAGAAATACTGTTAGATGAGAAGAGAGGATTACAAGAAGATGATAGACAATCCTGCTGAAACAAAAAGCAATACTTAAAACCTAAATGACAGAGGCATACAACAAAGCATATCAGTCCCTATGCATATCTACCACAGCAACGCTACTGGAAAACCTATGTACAGAGCCCCAAAGGAATGCCAATATAGTCACCCTATCCCATAATTGCAAGTTATGAGTCTGAGTCCACATTGGAGCTATGAGACTCCAGTGTGGGGTTTATAAGGCCTTATGCACTCCAATTGCAATAGCTAGCTTTTGTAGTGTGGTTCTCCAAGGCTATGTTTGGGAGTGTGGTTTTGGAGGGGAAAGAAAGAAAATAGTTGCCTTAGGAAAGTCTCTCCCTTGTTTGGGAGTTGGATGAAGTAGAGGGGGATATTTTGGAGGGTTTCTTAAGTTCTCTAAAACCCTCCAAAGGTCTATTTTCATAGTTCCTCCAACTTGAGGTTTTTCTGGAGTCAAAATGTTAAAATACTTAAATACTTTTAGTAAAATTATATAATTACACTATTATTCATTTCTAATTGTTAATTATATTTTTAAAGAAAAAACAAAATATTTTTTACATTATCATTATTTTATTCCTCTCCCATCCACAATTTCATACTCCCAAACAAAGGAGAGGTTTGCCTTCCTTTCTCCTTCCCTTTCCTAAGTCCCAAACATACCCCAAAGGTTCTTGTCATTTGAAAGTAAAACTGTTGCATTTCAGTAATCAGTGGAATAGTAATTATAGTCACACTATTATTGAAATTAACTTGCTAAGTGATTGTTACGTTATCCAAATTAGGTTTTTTTTTTGTATTAACTGATGTTCTGGTCTTTGCGATGGTGCAGTTTTGATCCCACTGGGAAAGTCTTAATATTTGAAATTATTTTTAATGCATATGTGGCAGATACATTATCTAAGCATGGTCATGGTTTGGACTGCATATTTTACTAAGACATATTTTCTCCAGTGGTGTATTAAAAATAATTTCACATGTGTAGTCTAGATTTGCATGTGGAATGCCCCTTTTACTAGAAATATTTAAATATTTAGTTTAAATATTTCAATTATTTATTGAATGGAGCTTTTCATCATTCTACGTAGTTAGCATACTTCTTACTCGTACTTGTTGTCTTGCAGAATGAAGATGAAGATATGATCTATATGTATAATGCTTATCTGCATAAGCTGATTACATGCTTCTTGTCTAATTCACTTGCGAGAGTCAAGGTCAGTTGATTTCCCCCACCTGCTTATTGAACAAGCTGATTTGGTGGATTAAATCGCACAACTCTGTTTAATCTACTTCACTGTTGTTAATTACTATATTTAACTTGTTTTCTCTTATGTAGTTTTTTTGGATGAACTTTTCTCTTATATAGCTGTTGTATTTCAAAATTATTCTATGCTATGCCATGATGACATGCTTATATCCTATTTTAAACTTGAGTAGTTCTGCTCCCTCCATTTCCTTTACCTCCATATACAATGGCAGAAAGTTGGTTGCGTTTCTGTTTCATTAAAAGTTAAATATATATGAACACTGAAATTTGGTATGTTCTTTCCCATTTTGGTTTCGGCAATTCCTCAATTTTGTATCTGATTCCAATATATGGATTTGGCCATTTGGGTTTAGGATGCAATGGCAGCCACTCTCACCTTTTCTATTGTTTTGTTATCAGTTAGGGGTCTTAAGCCAAGGACTATATTTTTTACTCTTCACTTGAAAATATGATTTATGGACATTATGTCCATATTTAGATCTTTCCTACCTAGTAGCTTTCGATGCAATATTTTAGTGCTTGTTGGACTGTAATTCTAATTTTTAACTGGGTTATCAATTGCACGCTATAGCAGTGTTCTGGAGGTTACCGGCCCCTCCCCGCAACAAATCAGTGGATAGCGGTGTGGGTTACTGTTGCGGCTGTTGTGGCTGCCATCGCGTTCTGCTGTACCTCCATTTCACAGGCCAAAAACTGCAAGAGGTTGGAGATGAGTGAAAGAGTGAAATCCTAATTTTTTTAAATGGAAAAGGTCTTTTTTACTCGTATTTTTATTTATTGTTAGTGTTTTTGGAGTTTTCTGATTTAAAAAAAAACCCTCCCACTTCTTTTTCTCATTTAATTTCTTTCTATTTCTTCTCATTTAATTTAATTTTCCTCTATTTCTCCCCCACATTTAATTTCTTCCCTTCATTAAAACTAAAATTCTTCATCTTTTCTCTCACTTAAAATTGTTTCATTTCTTCCTCTCCTACATTATGAACTCATTATTTTCTTCTACTTCACTAAAACATAAAACTCTTTCATTTCTTCCTCTCCTACATTCTGAATTCACTTTATTTTTCTACATCTTCCCTTATTAGAGTAGTCCAGTTTTCAGTAAATATTGCTCAATTAAATGTATCTGGGCCCTTTCCTTTACTGTTTCCATTCTTATTGTATCTGGCCCATTTCTTAGTCAAGATACATTATACTTTTAATTTTCTGCTCTTATAAATTAGAGCATGTGGCTATTGTTTTCTAATAACAATAATAACAAATACATAACAAATTCACTTTTCTCTCTCTCCTATTATTCTTTCTTCTTCTTCTTCTCGTCACTCTTCTTCTTCTCTCTCGGTAACTATCTCTCTTTTCTTCTTCATCTTCAAATTCAAACATGGTATCAAGAGCTTATAGATCCTAAAGCTTCATGGATTCTTTTCCGCCGACGTCGCCTTCTCTTTCTCCTCGACCTACGACGGTGGTTCCTCCGGCAACGGTCTCGTTTTCTCACAGTATTTCAGCCAAGCTTTCGGAGAAAAATTACTTCATATGGAAGCAACAGGTTGAAGCTGTTTTAGCTTCGCATCGACTTGAAAGGTTTGTTGTCAATCCTCAGATTCCTCTTCGGTTTCTTTCAGAAGAAGACCGTGAACTTCATAGGTTGAATCCCGCCTTTCTTCATTGGGAGGAACAAGACCAACATTTGGTCTCATGGTTGCTTCAATCGCTTTCTGAATCGGTTCAATCACGAGTACTAGGGCTCAAGCATGCCTGACAGATTTGGGATGAGGTTCATACATTCTTCGATTCTTTGATTCGTGCTCGAAGCCAACTTCTCCTTTCCGAGCTTCGCACCATTAAGAAAGGAACTCAGACTATTACTGAATTTGTATCCCGTGTAAAGGCGTTGATTCACTCTCTTGCTGCGGTTGGTGAAGTAATTTCTGGTCGTGAACAAGTTCGTTTAGTGCTTGAAGGTCTTCCTTCAGAATATGAATCCTTTGTCACCACTATCAATAACAAAACTGAGTCTTGCTCGTTTATTCAACTGGAGTCTCTTTTCATGGCTCATGAGACTTATTTGGAGAGAATTCATCCTCCTACTAATGAAGTCTTTTCAGTTAATGTTGCTAATTCTTCTCTCAAAAATCAATTTTCTAATGCTGCTCATCCACAGTCTCGGAATCTTGGTTATGAGGCTGTTTTTCCTTCGAAAATGATGCAAGGTTCACCTGCTGAATATCAGTTCTCTGCTTCTGAGTATCAGTCAGGGACTCCTCATACCAATAGAGGACGCGAAGGTTATTTTGGACGTGGCAGGGGGAATCGATCAGGACGTGGTCGTAGTACTGTTCGCTGCCAGCTTTGTTCTAAACCTGGTCATGAAGCTTTATAGTGCTGGTATCGATTTGATCTAGTATTACAATCTCAAGTTCCTCCTTCCCCTGTTCAGTATACTCAACATACTTCCCCTGCTCAGGTTGTTCGTCCTGCTCCTCCTCACTATGCTCCTTCACACTTTCAGCATAAGTACTCAGGACCTTACAGTAACAATGCTTCTCCTATGTTGCACCTGGGATATCATCAGCCCTTTGTTTTAGGGCCAGTGCCTTTGTCTCCAGCTCAGTCCCATTGTGATTCCTTTCATCCTGCACATGGGCAGCCTAGTCCCCAGCATCATCCAGTTGCTATGGAGCCTCAGGCTTATAATTCTCAATTGTGGTATCCTGATTCTGGGGCCACACATCACATTACTGCAGATTCGACAAATTTGATGCACTCTGCTGGCCTATCTGGATCTGACAACATTTTTATGGGTAATGGTTCTGGGGCTCCTATTAGAGGTATTGGTACATCAGAGTTTAACTCCCCTTACATTCCCTCACGTGTCCTCACTCTAAAAAATTTACTCCTGGTTCCTTCTATAACCAAGAACCTTGTTAGTGTTAGTCAATTTGCCAAAGACAATTCTGTTTATTTTGAATTTCATTCTCACTATTGTTGTGTAAAATCTCAGGTTGATGGTACCTTACTTCTAGAGGGAACTCTTGGTCCTGAAGGGTTGCATGTCTTCACTAATCTTCAACTTCCAGTGTCGCTGTCGTCTTCGGCTTCTAGTACTAATAGTCCTAACGTACCTTCGTGTTGTAATTCTTCTATTTCTTCCACATATACAAACTCTAGGAATGATACTTTGTATTTGTTATGGCATTCCCGGCTAGGTCATCCGAATAAAGAGGTTGTTCAACATATTTTGAAGTATTGTAAACTTCCTCTCATAAATAAAAACAATGTTGTTTTTTGTAGTGCTTGTGCTTTAGGTAAATCACATCGTTTGCCTTCACAACCCTCACACACGGTTTATTCTACTCCTTTTGAGTTGGTGTTTATAGATCTTTGGGGACCTTCTCCGGTTATGTCGGTTTCGGGGTTCAAGTACTATATGTCTATTGTTGATTCTTGCACTAGATACACTTGGTTTTTTCTCCTCAAGCAAAAGTCTGAAGCCCTTAATATTTTTAAGCAATTTCACACTATGATTGGTGTTCAATTCAAGGGAGTCTTAAAATCTGTCCAAACCGATTGGGGTGGGGAGTTTCATCCTTTTGCCTCTCTTTTACAAACTCTCGGTATTCATCATAGAGTTATTTGTCCCCACACTCATCATCAAAATGGGGTGGTTGAAAGGAAACATCGGCATATTGTTGAAATGGGGTTGACATTGCTTGCCCAAGCTTCTCTTCCCTTAAAATATTGGGAGTATGCTTTTGACACTGCTGTCTATCTCATCAATAGAATTCCCAGTCAGTCTATTAAGGGTAATGTTCCTTACACGTGTCTATACAAATCCCCTCCCGACTACACTTTTCTAAAAGTTTTTGGTTGCGCGTGTTTTCCTTGTTTAAGACCTTATGCTAAACACAAATTACAAAATAGGTCAGAAGAGTGTACTTTTCTAGGATATTCTTCACATCACAAAGGATACAAGTGTCTTTCTTCTAAGGGTAGGTTGTATGTTTCTCGTGATGTTATTTTCAGCGAGACCAAGTTTCCTTACACAGTTTCTTCCACACCCACATCCAACCACCACTCTAGTAGTAATGTGTGTATTCCTCTTTCGGTGGTGTCTCAATCTCCTCCTCCGAGTACCTTATCTTTTTCCTCTACTTCAGCTACCACCTCTAACCCCACTTCATCCTCCACTACTCCTTCTTCCAGTCCATCCTTGTCTCCGTGTGTGTCTCGGCCTTCTCTGGTTCCAGGTCCTAGTCAGGTGTTGCCTGTTAATTCTCACCCAATGCTTACTCGGTCCAAAACTGCTCAGTCTAGAACTTTGACATCTCCTAGTGCTCTTACTGCCTATGTTGAGCCAAAATCAGCAAAGATTGCCTTATCTCTTCCTGAGTGGCGCAATGCTATGGAAACAGAATTTGATGCTTTAATGAAAAATGACACTTGGAGTTTGGTTCCTTTACCTGAGGATAGAGAAGCTATTGTGTACAAATGGGTGTTCAAGGTCAAAGAGAATCCTGATGGTACCATTAATAAATACAAAGCATGGTTAGTGGCTAAAGGGTTTCATCAAAAACCTGGATTTGACTATAATGAGACATTTTCTCCAGTTGTGAGACCAGTATCTGTGAGGGTTGTGTTAACCTTAGCTCTAACCTATGGATGAGACGTTCAACAAATTGATGTCAATAATGCTTTTCTTAATGGAGCTCTTGAGGAGGTTGTTTACATGCAACAACCAGAGGGGTTCAAAACCTCAGATAGCACTTTAGTTTGCAAGTTGAATAAGGCTATTTATGGTCTCAAACAAGCTCCCAGGGCATGGTTTGATAAACTTGCAGGAACTTTGTTCTGAAAATGCAGATGTGATCACTCTCTGTTTCTCTTAACTACTTCTACACACAAATTGTTTGTGTTGTGCTATGTTGATGATATAATAATCACAGACACTTCTTCTGCTTTGATTAAGCAACTTATTGAGAAGATGAATCTTGTCATTGCTCTTAAAGATCTTGGTGCTTTGGACTATTTTTTGGGCATTGAAATTCAAAAACTTGATAATGAGTCTCTTCTTCTTACTCAATCTAAATACATCAAGGACTTTCTACAAAAATTTCATATGGATAATATGAAAAGTCTACCTACACCTATGGTTGGAGGATGTAAGCTTACTAGGCATAGGAGCAATTTCTTAGAGGATGGAAAATTGTATTGGTCTCTTGCTGGGGCTTTACAATACATCACGATCACCAGACCAGAGATTTCTTATAGTATCAGTAAGATTTGTCAGTTTCTCTCACAACCTCAAGAGGAACACTGGAAAGCCTTAAAACGGATTTTGCGGTATCTACAAGGTACTATAACTCATGGTCTACTTTTAAGACCGGTATCTCCTCATCATCCTCTATCTCTCTACACTTACTGTGATGCAGATTGGGCCTCTGACCCTGATGATCGAAAATCTACTTCTGGAGCATGTGTTTATCTAGGTCCTAATTTGGTTTCCTGGTGGTCAAAGAAACAAGAATGGGTGGCTAGGTCCACAGCTGAAGCAGAATATCGCAGTTTGACTCTTGCTGCTAGTGAAATGATTTGGATCCAAAGTCTTCTTCAAGAATTACAATTCAAGACCTCTGTTCCGGTTGCTTACTGTGATAATATGAGCACTGTCTTGCTTTCCAGAAATCCTGTTCTTCATTCTAGGACCAAACACATTGAGCTTGATCTTTTTTGGGTCTGAGAAAGGGTAATCAACAAACAGTTACTTGTTGAGCATGTTTCCTCTGAGCATCAAGTTGCAGATATTCTCACTAAACCTCTCTCTACTTCCAGATTTCTTCTTCTTCGAGATAAGCTCCATGTGACCGATCTATGTACTACTCAACGTGATCGTAGTGGCTCCAAATTTAGGGGGGAATATTAGAGTAGTCTAGTTTTCAGTAAATATTGCTCAATTAAATGTATCTGGGCCCTTTCCTTTACTGTTTCCATTCTTATTGTATCTGGCCCATTTCTTAGTCAAGATACATTATACTTTTAGTTTTCTGCTCTTATAAATTAGAGCATCTGGCTATTGTTTTCTAATAACAATAATAACAAATACATAACAGATTCACTTTTCTCTCTCTCCTATTATTCTTTCTTCTTCTTCTTCTCGTCACTCTTCTTCTTCTCTCTCGGTAACTATCTCTCTTTTCTTCTTCATCTTCAAATTCAAACATCCCTAAAACTCACTATCTACTCATTTCTACTTTCTGCCTCACATATCCACTTTTAATTTAAGTTATATCTTTAATTTCGTGTATGTTAGTATTTTTGTGTATTTATATGTATAGGCTATAAAATAAATTACTTTGATATATTTTTTTAGTTGTAGCGGCTATCCCGCTATAGTGTTTTTGGGGTCGTCCGCCACGCTCCGCTATCCGCAATTGACTCCTTAGATTTTTAAAATGTCTTGCACATTTCCCCCCTTACATTGTTCTGCATTGCAAATCTTATAGGAACTGATATTAACAGGACAAGAATTGACATGAAAGTAGAAAACAGCAGGAAAACCAAGGAGCAGAACTCCAATTACTATGGTACGAACCAGAAAATGTAGAGACATTAGTAATATTAGAAGAGGACGGACAAAAATCGAAGAAACAAAGTACTTTCTCTGCCTAATGGCCTAAGCCATCCCAAAACCTTTTCCAAGTTCCATATATGAATCCATCAGCCCCTTCACATCTCATTTATTTTCTTATAACTGCTTTTTCATTCACCTATTTATTCTTTCCACCCCTAGCTAGCTGTAATAGTTAATGCTCCCACTAGCTGCCCCTCTTTACTCCTTGTATCATTCACATGTTTACTTGGGTTTATCAATAACCTCACAAATACATTTCATCTTCTCCTCTAGGTAGAGGAAGCCTCTCTGGTCCCATTGCTTAAAGAATGAGAACCAGGTTATGCTTGAAGCAAATGAATTCCAACCAGGCTCCATTGACCCTTACAATATACAACACTAGACAGCAATGAATTAAAGTAACATTGCCCATTCGCGTTGGCTTCACTACTAGCATATGAGTTGTAAACTTTCAGTTCATCTCTTTCAATGAACTACATAAATACTCATTTTGGAAGATTTATTTATTTATAAAGAAGAAGTACATTAAGGTGAAGAGAGGATAATTAAAAAGAGTGTGGTAGATAAGACCCTCTCAACCTCGTAACAGAAAGGACAAATAGCATCAATGAAGTAAAGCTATCCAATCTCTGAACAATCAACATATCTGTTACAAAACCCCACTAAAATGTCCATGGACTTTATACAAAGAGAAGCCAAATGCATAAATCTTATCCCAAAGAAGATGCTCATTGAAAGAAAACTCCTTTGTGATGCGAGACTTATGATCTGACCAGATATACCAAAGAGTGGCAAAGAATGCAAATTGGCACAAGAATTTATATTCTGTCCTTCTCCCAAAACCTATAAAACTGGTCAACCAAATCTGGTACAACATTAGAGATTAGCACCAAGTGTAATACGAGAGAGTTACAAAGATTAAGTGCGAGTTAGTTAGATCTATAGATAGCTTACAACACAAGCTACTCCACTAGCTTGCTGTCAATACCTAATCTCACTCTACCTATTGAAGACTTAAGCAATATATTTCTCAGATAATGTAGGCTGCCTTCCCTTGTCTAGGCCATACCTTGTTAGCATTGTTACCACTCTTCAAAACCTCTTTGTTGCAATGGACAGTAAGCCATTCTTTGTCAAAACTGTCATCTCCTTTCCAAAATGAAGCCAGCCTCCTCCAAAAGGTCCGCCAGCTCTACTATGCTAAAACACTTCTCTCATGCAGAAAATTTGGTAATTTACAAAAACCTGCTTTCTTATTCCTCCTCTTTTCGGCAATGAAGGACTTACCCCTGTCTCTACATTCTCTTAATAAATAAGAATTTTATGATGCATTAAGAAGCTCTTTCATTCCAAAGATAAGCACTCCTCCATGTTCCTGGTTGGTTAACCGAAGGAAGTGACCAGACCCCTCAAAATTTCAAAATATAGATTTTATTCTGGTTTATCCTTTGCCTTTTAAGAGATATGTTTTCTACTTATGTTAATGTGTGTACTTTTTGCAGATCAAAGAATCGAAGGAGCGGACAATGAGTGTGCTTAGTCCATACCGAGTTGTTGGATCACAGGACAGTAACTCAAGTTCTCAACATTGTTCTGAAATTGATGCCTTAACTTTTAATTCAGTCTTGGACTTTGTGAGCGAAATTTATCAGGTCTGTTTTTCTAAATGTCAGCATGATATATGTAATGCTTGTATTCTTGTATGAAGCAATCAATGCAAGTTTTGAATAGATCTCAGCACACACGTTTTCTACTAATTCATAAGTTTTGTTGCTGCTGTCCTTACTCCAAATGATTGAACCAAGTCTATATATTTGCTGTTAAGAAATAAAATGGAAATTTTGAAACAGCAATGTCATTGGTCAGCTTTTGTATGTGTCAGAATAAATAGGGGTTAAATAGGGGTTAGTGTTATGTTTTATTGTAACACAATCATATTATCATTTACAATGATATCAATACAATGTACTATTTCAGCATTCTTTTTATATCCTTCTATACCTAAACCCTATAACTTTAACAATATGAATTATATTTTATTAGAGAATAAGAGTTAGTTATTGTTATTTCTTTCAGCTGAGTAAATTGGCATATTTGTCACATGCAAAATGTCAATTTATCACATGCAGAATTGGTTGTTAGGTTGTTAAGATCAGTAACTACCTTATGTAGTTACTAGTTTGTTACATTCTATTTTGCTTTCCCTTTATTTAAAGGGACAAGCTAATTCATTGTATATTGAGTTGTTTTCAATAAAAAGCCTGAGATATATTCAATTTCAAGATTCCTACTTTCTATTTTCTTTATCTTTTCACATGGTATCAATTGCCCTTATGGCCACTGCCACAGATCCTTCCTCTCCACCACCTTCCCATACCTTTGCTCCTCCTATTCGAGTTGTATCTCCATCACTTTCACTTCCCATCAATTCCACTAAACTCAGTGAGGAAAAGTATCTCACTTGGAGCCAATTTTTGGTCTCTATTCTAAAGTCAACATTCATCCCACTGAAACTCCACCAAAATTCTAGTCTGACTTGGACTGCATTCATCATCACACCAATCCCATATATCTCAGTTGGGAAGAGCAGGACCAGACTGTTTTTGCATGGATTCTTAACTCAATCTCTGAATCCTTACACACAAGGATTATTGGTTGTACATCATCCTCTCAATTGTGGGATGAACTTCACTCTTTTTGCAATGCCCACACCAAAGCTAGAAGCAGACAACTTAGGGCTCAATGCACACCATATCTCAAGGCAACAACAACATTTCAGAATATTTTTCAAGAATCAAAGCCATCACTGATTCACTAGCATCTATAGGAACACCTATATCAATTGCTGAGCATATAGACTACATTCTTGATGGACTAGGTGAAGAATTTCAAACTGTCATCACTGCCATTGAAAGCCAAATTAACCCACCTTCTATCAATGAACTTGAACAATTCCTCTTGACATTTGAGTCAAGACTCATCAAGAACAAGCACAAAGTAGTCTCTGATGTTTTGTCAGCCAACATAGCCACTATTCCCACCTCACATCAGTCCACTGAATCTGCATCTAATCATCAACACTTCAATCCTAACTCTCTACCAACAACATCCTCTCCTACCCATAGATATGACTCAATTCCTAATTCATTCAATAATGGATCAAGGGGCGGATGTTCCAACAGAAGAGGTGCAAGATTCAACAGAGGTAGCAGACTCCCAAATGGGTTTGGAAGCAGCTTCTTCTACACTCACTGCAACAGACCTGGCCATGACATAGCATGATACTACTTTGCCCCCTACAACATATCCAATCCTTATCCTGCTTATCCCTACCCATACCCTCCCTCTCATTTTACTAACACACAAACCCACACTCCCTTCTCTAGAGGACCAAGACCTGACCATAACTCCTCCAAACCAACCACTCAATATACTAGCCAAAACTATTCCACTCCCTCTGCACCATACTATCCCTACTACATATTTCCTATGCCTAACCCTAGACCTAATGTCCCACCTTATGCCTTCCATGGGACTCAACATCCACATACCTGGCTAGCCACCCTATGCCATGAATGTAAGTACTGGAGAATCAGATACCAAACACTCCTTGTGGTTCCCAGATTCAGGTGCCACCAATCACATTACCTCAGATCCTACTCTAGTTCACCAAACATCAGAACAATTTGGTCCCGAACACTTTTATATGGGTAATGGCACAAAAGAACATATTTCTTGCAGTGGAACTACCACATTCCCTTCTCCTTTAAACCCTCATATGTCTTTATCCTTACATAATCTTCTTCTTGTGCCTACTATTACTAAGAATTTAATTAGTGTCTCTCAATTTGCTAAAGATAACAATTGCTATTTTGAGTTTCATCCTAATGAGTGCTTTGTCAAATCATAGGGTTCTAATACCATTCTTCTCAAAGGATCCCTTACCTCTGAGGGTCTCTATGCTTTCCAGAGTCTATTCTCCAAAAAGTCAGCCTGCTGTGCCCCCATTCCCAATTCAACTGGGCAGTTCAAGTCACCAACCTTAGATAGTCTTAGTTCTAGACATTTTTCTACTCATTTTTTGTGGCATTGTCGATTAGGACATGCACACACATTTGTTGTAAATGCTATCCTTTCAGTTTGTAAAATTCCTCACTCAAATAAAAGTACCTCTGATTTCTGCAATGCATGCTGCTATGGCAAGTCTCAAAATTCACTCTCCTAACTCCATTACTTCTTACTCTAATGCCTTTGACTTGCTTTATCTAGACTTATGGGGTCCTTCACTAGTTTTCTCTCTCTGAATCTGGTTTTAAATATTATCTTTCTATAGTATATGCCAAAATTAAGCACACTTGGATATTTCTACTTAAACAAAAATCTGAAACTCTAACCATCTTCAAACACTTTATCAAACTGATTCATACTCAGTTTAACAAAACCATCAAAGCTGTTCAAACTGATAGGGGGGGGGGATGAATTCAGACCATTCACTTCCTACCTCTCCAACCTAGGCATTCTACATAGATTATCTTGTCTCCATACTCATCACCAACAAGGCACAGTGGAGAGAAAACATAGACATATAGTTGAAACAGGTTTAACTTTGCTGGCCTATGCTGGTCTACCAAAACATTTTGGGAATATGCCTTTACTACAGCTATGTTTCTTATCAATAGACTCCCTTCTGCCACCCTCAATAATAAATCTCCTTATTGTAACCTATAAGAACTGCTCCAGATTATACATCTCTAAGAGTTTTTGGATGTACTTGTTTCCCTCTACTTAGGCCCTACAACACTCACAAGCTTGACTACAAGTCTACTGAATGCACCTTCTTAGGGTATTCGTCTATGCATAAAGGGTATAAGTGTCTATCCAAGGATGGTAGAATATACATCTCTAAAGATGTTAAATTCAATGAATCTATTTTCCCTTAAAAAATCCTTCCAAACCTGGTTCTCCCATCATCTCTGATCATTTATCCTCTTCTCTAAACCATTCACCTAACCATACCACACCTCTCACATTAATCATGCACCTACAAACTCTAACTCCACAGAAAGATAACCTTGTACAATCAAACTAATCCTTCCTTTTCTCCCAACCTTAACCCTACCTCCTCTACCAATGACCCTGCAAACTCTAGTCATCATCCTGTCATCTATCCTTCCTTTGATTTACCCACAACCACTGCATCTACTTCATCCTCATCCTCATCCACTCCAACCCCTACACCTCTACCTTCTCATCCCATGATAACTAGGTCTAAGGATGGCATAAATAAGTCCATCCTACCTAGTCTTGCAAGCCTATTTCTTGCTCACACTGAACTCTCTACTTCCAAAGAGGCCATTCTTAGTCCAGTATGGAAATGAACAATGCAAGAAGAGTATGATGCCTTGCAAAAGTTGGGAACTTGGTCCCTGGGTGTCTTACCTCCATACAAGAAGGCTATTGGCTGTAAATGGATATTTAGGATTAAAATAAATCCTGATGGGTCAATCAATAAGTATAAAGCTAGACTTGTTGCAAAAGGCTTCCATCAGCTACCAGGAATTGATTACAATGAGACTTTCTCTCCTAGAGTCAAACCTATCACTATCAGAATACTTCTCACCCTATTAACAACTTGACATAAATAATGCATTCCTAAATGGTGTTCTGAATGAAGAGGTGTACATGACCCAACCTACTGGTTTTCATAATGGTGACAAGGCCACTGTCTGCAAGCTAAATAAGACATTGTATGGTCTCAAACAAGCTCCTAGGGAATGGTTTGAGAAATTCAAAAGCACTCTCCTTCAATTGGAATTTTAGAACAGAAAATGTGATAATTCCTTATTCATCTCTCTCACTAGCACCTACCAACTGTTTTTCTTAGTCTATGTAGATGACATAATTATCATTGAGTCATCAAACTAAAAAATCTCTGCTCTTGTTGACAAAGTCAACACTGCCTTTGCATTCAAGAAACTAGGAAATTTGGATTATTTTCTAGGAATTGAGGTTCAACACCTTAAGGATGTTTCTCTATTTCTCACTCAAACCAAGTATATCAAAGACCTACTCAGGAAAGCTACTATGGAATCTGCTAAACCTAGCATCACTCCTATGGCAACCACTTGCAGGCTAACCAAAACTGAGTCAAAAGCCTTTGATAACCGTACTATGTACAAGTCAGTAGTTGAAGCCCTTCAATATGCTACAATCACTAGACCTGACTTAGCTTATAGTGTCAACAGGGTGTGTCAATTCATGGGTAATTCTCTTGAACAACACTGGGTTGCTGTCAAAAGGATCCTAAGATATCTACAAGGAACTCTCAATCTTGGGATACATCTCAAACTTGCTGTCTCTGATTCCTCTCTTCCTATCACCCTAACAACTCTATGTGATGCAGATTGGACCCTGATCTTGACGACAGGAAGTCCATATCAGGGGCTTGTTTATTTGTTGGTCCTAACTTAGTCACTTGGTGGTCCAAGAAGCAGCAAACAATCTCCAGATCCAACATTGAGGTTGAATACAGAAGCCTTGTTCTTGCTGCTCAAGAAATGATCTGGGTTGAATCCTTATTTTCTGAACTCAAGATCCCACATTAAGTTCCTCTTATTCTATGTGATAACTTAAGTATAGTGAGCATGTCTCACAATCCTGTTCTTCACAACAGAACAAAACACATAGAACTTGATCTCTTTTTTGTAAGAGACAGAATTCAAGCAAAGTCTCTTCAAGTGAAACACATCCCTTCTGAATTTCATACAGCTGATGTGCTCACCAAGCATTTGGCCACTGCTAGGTTTTTAACTCTAAGAAAGTAACTTAGAGTAGTTGACTCTAATGTTGTTAAAATCGTACTGGTTATCAAACCGATAAGGGTACTGGTATAGTGGTACAATGATTCAATCGGTGATTCAGTAATTAAACCGCATGCCGGTTAAACCGGACATACCTTCTTATATTTATATATATATAAACCTATAACAATTTTTTTTTCCAAATAGGTAGATACTCAAATTTATAATCCATATTCATAATCTACTCAAAATTCACATTAACAAACAACTTTAAGTCTTTAACAAATTTAAAGTCTAAATTACAAAACATATATCAATCCAAAAGTCAACCGCAAAATATAAATAAATGATACAAGTTCACAACGCACTCTACAAAACAAATAAATTTGGAGTTAACATTTAACACCAAAGAGTTAAAGTTGTCTCATATCGGGATTATATTTTTGCACCAAATCCTATCTTCAGACAGTACTCCAAGATTACACAAATGTTACTGAGATACACACAAATGTTAGGAACCAAAAGGTTTAATCTAAGTATGTCTTGGAAGCATGTGCCTTGAAGTGTTGAAGAAGGATTGAAAAGATGGGTCACCTTGTAATGGGTTTTTAAGTTTTTTTTTAATTTAAAAAAAATGCGTATAAACCAGCCGGTTTAGTCAAATACCGGCCGGTTCACCAGTTTTGATCGGTTTTGACCGGTTTTAATACTTGCTCGGTTCAACATATGTACCATACCGGTTAGGGGTCCGGTTCAACATATGTACCGTACCGGTTAGGGGCCCGGTTCACCGGTTTTTTGGTCGAACCGGCCGGTAAGTTACGGTTTTTACATCACTGGTTAACTCAACTTTCTTAGTCAACTACCCTCAGTTTCAGGGGGTATATTAGAGAATAAGAGTTAGTTATTGTTATTTCTTTCTGCTAAGTAAATTGACATATTTGTCACATGCAAAATGTCAATTTATCAAATGCAAAATTGGTTGTTAGGTTGTTAAGATCAGTAACTACCTTATGTAGTTACTAGTTTGTTACATTCTATTTTGCTTTCCCTTTATTTAAAGGGACAAGCTAATTCATTGTATATTGAGTTGTTTTCAATAAAAAGCCTGAGATATATTCAGTTTCAAGATTCCTACTTTCTATTATCTTTATCTTTTCAAATATTTTTAATGATTTAAATTGCCTTGAAATGTGCTTGGCTTTTTTGGCTTATCCTTGTGATCATGATCTTGAGTTTTGTCTCAAGTTATCAGAAAGAACCAGAGCTCTTATCTGGAAATGATGTGATATGGACATTTGTAAATTTTGCTGGAGAAGACCATACAAATTTCCAAACGCTTGTTGCTTTCTTAAACATGCTGAGCACCTTGGTAAGTCAGTTTCTGATTGATTTGAAATTGATATCATAACTTTGCTTGTCAAGTTTCTTATATTCTCCCATTTCTTGATACTCCTTTTCAGGCTTCTAATCAAGAAGGTGCTTCTAAGGTTTATGATTTATTGCAAGGTAAAGCATTCCGCTCAATTGGGTGGAGCACTTTGTTTGAATGCTTAGCAATTTATGATGAGAAATTCAAACAGTCTCTTCAAACTGCTGGAGCGATGTTGCCTGAAATTCAGGAGGGGGATGCAAAAGCACTTGTGGCATACTTAAATGTTCTAAAGAAGGTTTACTACCTTAATTTTTTATTTTTATGTATCAGCCTATATTGGATCATTTGTGCTTTACACTTGCACTTCAACTTTTCATGGCTTAAATTGAAAGTGATTCATTAATTACAAAATGCAGAAGGGAAGATGTTCAATAAAGAGAGAGAAGTTATATCAGCTTATTTCACATATTTGTTCACAGATTATTTTGGAGTAATGCATTTTGGTCCCTGAAAATATACTTCACTTCCTACTTAGTACCCAGTTTAAGTTATATTATTATTCAGTTCTTGAAGTATCCAAACTTTTTCCTCAGTACTCCTTTTCCTATATCTGATGAGGACCATCATGAAACAATTAATTCAAGAACTGAATTACCATTTTACATGATTATTTTATTTTAGTGGTTTATTTTTTTATACAACTGGGATGATAAAAGACTAAAAATTTAGTTAAAGGAAAAGGTTGCAGCAGGTTGGCTTCTTCACTGTTTTTGAAGGTGTGAGCTATCAATTTTCATTGTAAAATAGTATGCTATTGTGAGAATTGTCATCTGACTTACTGTTGGGTATAGAGTTCTGGGAGATAGATTAATTATGGCTGGTAGAAAGGTCATGATATTCATGCTGCATGTGGATCTTGGGCCAATTTGTTCAATTCTGCAAACCAATCAAGCATGTCACCCTTTTCATGGATTACAAAATAGGG